>NC_084561.2:33753823-33881323 GCF_033978685.3 Nerophis lumbriciformis
ATGTCTACTATTGGTTTGCGGTATTTTAGGGAATACAAAGATGCCTTCAGGCAAACTCTGCTATGCCCCATCATTGATTCTGTTTTGGGAGAAACGGAAAAAAGGTTTTCAAAACCAATCTGCGTGATATTGCAATATTGTCCAATGTCAGCAATTGTCTTACAAGAGGATTCACTCTATACTTGGTGGCTGTGACCATGGTAACTATTATATGGGTGCCACCTCTGCATAAATAGGTGCCACCCCTGGAGAAAAAAAAGTGTGGACTCACCACTGAAATCATAGATTGCTGATATATGTTAAAGGTTCTGAAATTTCTACAATAACCTTTTTTTATCGTTTCCATATCAATTCTGTTAGAATCAGTTGAGGTCTTGGATTTAAATTTTTTCACAATATTCATTTATTCCTCTTTTGTCACTCTTTCGAAGTACATTGAGTTGGCATTTCTGTCTATGGTGTCATTCAAGTCCTCATTGACTTGGAATCTGGAATCTTTTCCTCCAGATTTGGTCCACTGTTCACCTAGTACTTATTGACGCTTTCAACTACTTCATTCATTGTGTAATTTTTTTTACATTTCACTGTAGACGTTGTCCCAACTTGGATCTCTCAGATCATTCTTAAAAGCTGTCATACTTTGTTCTGTGCATATTCTTCGGAATGAGTTTTTGCCATCAAAGTTCCTCTTCTTGTAGTTTCCGTCATAGATTATGAAAACTGGCAGATGATCACCGATGTCGAATATAAGCAGACCACTTGTGGTATTCTCAAAATCATTAGTAAAAATATTATCAATAAGTGAGGCGCTGTGTCCTGAGATTCTGATTGGCCTTGTGATTTTAGGATGGCATTTCTGTCTATGGTGTCATTCAAGTCCTCATTGACTTGGAATCTGGAATCTTTTCCTCCAGATTTGGTCCAATGTTCACAAAGTACTTATTGACGCTTTCAACTACTTCATTCATTGTGTAATTTTTTTTACATTTCACTGTAGACGTTGTTCCAACTTGGATCCCTCAGATCATTCTTAAAAGCTGTCATACTTTGTTCTGTGCATATTCTTCGGAATGAGTTTTTGCCATCAAAGTTCCTCTTCTTGTAGTTTCCGTCATAGATTATGAAAACTGGCAGATGATCACCGATGTCGAATATAAGCAGACCACTTGTGGTATTATCAAAATCATTAGTAAAAATATTATCAATAAGTGTGGCGCTGTGTCCTGAGATTGTGTTTGGCTTTGTGATTTTAGGATATAAACTCAGGATGTACGACGTTGTGTCTATAAAGTCATCCATGGACTTTTGTTTGTTAGGGTTGAAGAGGTCAATGTTGAAGTCTCCACATTGTTTTTTTTGACTGAGTTCTGTAAAAGTTGCCTTAATCAAATGTATCGATGCTTGAATTAAGTGATCTATATATGCAGATGATTGATATGTTGTTTTTTTCGTGACATATTTCAATGGTTAGAAGTTCTAAGATGTTATCAATAGCAAATTACATATTTTCCCCCGTTTCCTCAAGTTGCGTGTTTTCTTGCCGATTTCAGCATTGCGTTTAGGGAGGTGCTCGTTCATGTACACATTTGTGCCCTTCAGCTTTTTTCCCCTGCGTCAGCAATGCCATTTTGGATTTCCTGTTGGCGAGTTCAATGATGGTGACTGGCTTTCTATTGTTGTCTCTTCTATTCAGTGAAATGCACACATCAATGGTGTTAATATCGACATCAATTCCCTTTGATTGCAGAAAGTTGACCACTTATTGCTCTGTTGAAGCAGCGTCCATCTTGTCTGGTTGTTCTCTGTTGTCAACTGCTCTTGCATAGGATCGAGGATTGATGCGTAGCCCTGCAATGATGATGATGTCATTCTGTTGTGTAAACTGATCCAGTTCCTCTTTGATGTTTTCCAAAACACTGATATGTCCCATATTGGTGATATCTTGTTGTTGTATGGCATTGAGCTGTTGGCTCAATTCTTCTCCCTGAAGTTCTTCAAATCAGTGTCATCTAGTTGTTTGTATCTCCATTGTAATGTTCTCCACAACACAGCTGTTGTGCCAATAGGTGTTGTCTTGCTGCTTGGCATTCGACTGTTGGCACAATGTTACATTCTCCTCTTTCAGCTTCCCCACCTCCTGTGGTAACGCTGTGTTGTCTTCACTGAGAATCTTCATCTCTTCTCTGAACAAAGTTATTTTCTCTCTGATAATCTGTTCTTGGAGATTTGCGAGATATTTTTGTACACCATTGATAATCTGTTCATGGAAATTGTTGACATTGCTTTGTACCTCATTTACATCGTTTTGTAGAGTTCCTATTAGCGTTGTCCCGATACTAAAATGTATTTCGGTACTTTTCGATACTTTTTTTATAAATAAAGGGACCACAAAAAAATTACATTTTTGGCTTTATTTTAACAAAAAATATTAAGGTACATTAAACATATGTTTCTTATTGCAAGTTTGTCCTTAAATAAAATAGTGAACATACAAGACAACTAGTCTTTTATTAGTAAGTAAACAAACAAAGGTTTTAAATTTAGTTGCTGACATATGTACTATCATTTTGTCAAAATTATTAAGGACAAGTGGTAAAAAATGAATTATTAATCTACTTGTTCATTTACTTTTAATATCTGCTTACCTTCTCTTTTAACATGTTCTATCTACACATCTGTTAAAATGTAGTTATCACTTATTCTTCTGTTGTTTGGATACTTTACATTAGTTTTGAATGATACCACAAATTTGGGTATCGATCCGGTACCAGCCCTGCGATGAGATGGCGACTTGTCCAGGGTGTACACCGCCTCCCGCCCAATTGTAGCTGAGATAGGCTCCAGCGCCCCCCGCGACCCCGAAGGGAATAAGCGGTAGTAAATGGATGGATGGATGGATGGAATCCGGTACAAAGTAGTTACAGGATCATACATTTTGATTTGATTTGATTTTTATTAAGGATCCCCATTAGCTGGTTGCTTCAACAACCCACTAGTCTTCCTGGGGTCCACAATTCAATGCAATTACAATGGTCATATTCAATCAATCAATCAATCAATGTTTATTTATATAGCCCTAAATCACAAGTGTCTCAAAGGGCTGCACAAGCCACAACAACATCCTCGGTACAGAGCCCACATAAGGGCAAGGAAAAACTCACCCCAGTGGGACGTCGATGTGAATGACTATGAGAAACCTTGGAGAGGACCGCATATGTGGGTAACCCCCCCCCCCCCTCTAGGGGAGACCGAATGCAATGGATATCGAGTGGGTCTGACATAATATTGTGAGAGTCCAGTCCATAGTGGATCCAACATAATAGTAAGAGTCCAGTCCATAGTGGGGTCAGCAGGAAACCATCCCGAGCGGAGACGGGTCAGCAGCGCAGAGATGTTCCCAACCGATGCACAGGCGAGCGGTCCACCCCGGGTCCCGACTCTGGACAGCCAGCACTTCATCCATGGCCACCGGACCTGTGTGTCTCCCCCTCCACAAGGAAGAGGGGGGAGCAGAGGAGAAAGGAAAAGAAACGGCAGATCAACTGGTCTAAAAAAGGGGGTCTATTTAAAGGCCAGAGTACACAAATGAGTTTTAAGATGGGACTTAAATGCTTCTACTGAGGTAGCATCTCTAACTGTTACCGCTATACTCAAGGTCTCATGTGTCCAGGGAGGTATTTCCTGAGTTTATAAACAACAAAAATGCATCAGTTCTCCCTTTTCTGTCTACACACTTTGCTTGTAAGTAATACGTGATTGTGCGCCGCCGAACATGCTCGTCTGCTCGTAAAATAGCAATGTGACAACAGCGGGGGTGGGGGGCCACTACTTTTTTAGAGGCTGTATAGTACCGAATATCATTCATTAGTATCGCGGTACTATGAAAGGAGCAATACAGTGTTACTAGAAGTGGAACCGGACTTAAAAACGTCAATAGGAACTAGGGTTGTACGGCATATCAGTCTTAGGACTGATATGCCAGTGGCCTAGTGGTTAGAGTGTCCGTCCTGAGATCGGTAGGTTGGGAGTTCAAATCCCGGCCGAGTCATACCAAAGACTATAAAAATGGGACCCATTACCTCCCTGCTTGGCACTCAGCATCAAGGGTTGGAATTGGGGGTTAAATCACCAAAATGATTCCCGGGCGCAGCCACCGCTGCTGCCCACTGCTCCCCTCACCTCCCAGGGGGTGATCAAGGGTGATGGGTCAAATGCAGAGAATAATTTCGCCACACCTAGTGTGTGTGTGACAATCATTGGTACTTTAACTTTTTAACTTTAACAACGTGACGCTACATCGGGAAGCAATCCGCCATTTTCTCAAACACATTAAAAACACAGAGTCAAATCAGCTCTGTTATTTTCCGTTTTTTCGACTGTTTTCCGTACCTTGGAGACATCATGCCTCGCCGGTGTGTTGTCGGAGGGTGTAACAACACGAACAGGGACGGATTCAAGTTGCACCAGTGGCCCAAAGATGCGAAAGTGGCAAGAAATTGGACGTTTGTTCCGCACACTTTACCGACGAAAGCTATGCTACGACAGAGATGGCAAGAATGTGTGAATATCCTGCGACACTCAAAGCAGATGCATTTCCAACTGGACTGGACGGATCAGCTTTCAGGAAAAGAGAGCGGATGAGGGTATGTCTACAGAATATATTAATTGATGAAAACTGGGCTGTCTGCACTCTTAAAGTGCATGTTGTTGCCAAATGTATTTCATATCCTGTAAACCTAGTTCATAGTTGTTAGTTTCCTTTAATGCCAAACAAACACATACCAATCGTTGGTTAGAAGGCAATCGGCGAATTCGTCCTCGCTTTCTCCCGTGTCGCTGGCTGTCGTGTCGTTTTCG
Organism: Nerophis lumbriciformis; assembly: GCF_033978685.3. NCBI lineage: Eukaryota > Metazoa > Chordata > Actinopteri > Syngnathiformes > Syngnathidae > Nerophis > Nerophis lumbriciformis. The sequence goes on from NC_084561.2 coordinate 33,758,681, forward strand.
TCGGTTTCGCTTGCATACGGTTCAAACCGATATGGCTCAATAGCTTCAGTTTCTTCTTCAATTTCGTTTTCGCTACCTGCCTCCACACTACAACCATCCGTTTCAATACATGCGTAATCTGTTGAATCGCTTAAGCCGCTGAAATCCGAGTCTGAATCCGAGCTAATGTCGCTACACCTTGCTGTTCTATGCGCCATGTTTGTTTGTATTGGCATCACTGTGTGACATCACCGGAAAATGGACGGGTGTATATAACGATGGTTAAAATCAGGCACTTTGAAGCTTTTTTTAGGGATATTGCGTGATGGGTAAAATTTAGAAAAAAAACTTCGAAAAATAAAATAAGCCACTGGGAACTGATTTTTAATGGTTTTAACCCTTCTGAAATTGTGATAATGTTCCCTTTTAAAATATGTCCAACTCTTTTGGTTTTGTTGTTTAGCTTTGGTTGCTAGGCAACGGCTTTGAGTTAGTATTTAGAGTTCGCCCCCGGTTTTTCGGCACCTCCAGTTTGCTTACTTTAGCGAATCTCTGCCACCCGCCGGGCCGAGTTGAAGTCAGATATGTTAGCAAGCTTTCCTGTTGCTGTGATCACAATCAGTAGTCAGGAAATTTCAGTTTTTAATCAGAAATGTGGTGTCGGGAGCGTAGCTCTTCTCGGAAACAAGAACTGGCAGTAATGACCTTTCGAAAGCATTTCAAGCCTTATTTCTTTTCACAAAGCAAAGTCAGCATTTCAATTTTATTTCAGATTCAGGTCAACACACACAATGCAATCGCCCTCTCGATCTTGAGAACATTTTATTAAAAAAACAGGCAATCTAGCAGAATTGTTTTTAATTTTCAAAGATTCAACTTGTGCAAAATGAAAGTGTGCTGTCACCGTATGTTTGTGGGAGAGTGTGTATTTACATGATAGTTGCTGTGGAAGTGTTGTTCAGCTTCCCTCCGACGTCTCTTGCTGTGGAAGATGAGAGGAGCTGACAAACAGAATTAAAAATATCTCTCAATAACACACCCACACACTGTAAATTGAAAGGCTACACACATGCACACGCTTTCACACGCACTCGCAGACACAAACACACACACTTTAACATACGGTGTTACTGCTAAATACAGTATTCTTTTAATATCTCATTTTTCCTGACGTGTACAACTTGTACTTTTCAGTACAACATTAAATAAAAAGCCGTAAACGCCGAAGTGAATGTTTCTGAAGGCATGAAACTATTTGTTTTGTCATATTAATGCATTTATTAATGTCAATGTTTACGTTAACATTTGATAAATGACACATTTTTAAGCATTTATCCAAAAAATAAATAAAAAACTGAATCCCTAGACTTGGAGGAAGTTCTTTCAGTTGTTTAATTTTGCAGAAAAAAAGGAGATAACCGATACACACTTACAGTTACTTCAAATGGAACCTTTCTGGCTTGAGCAAACACTTGATATAAACTGTGGTAGTAACTGCAGTTTTGCGAACTTGGCGACTTTGTCGCTAAATCTGGTGACTTTCCAACTCTCTAGGCCAGGGGTCCCCAACCTTTTTTTGCACCAGGGACCGGTTTAATGTAGGCATTATTTTTCACGGACCGGCCTTCCACGTGTGTCGGATAAATACATACAAATACATATTTGCTATAGCAAATAAGTGCATGAAAAATGAATACATGAAAAAAGTCACCATAACGTTGAATTAGTAGGAGCCCCTGGCCTTTTCCTTTTGCAAAAAAGTTCTCCCTAGACTTTTGTTTTTTACTCATTGTTGGTAGTAGTAAGCTTTTTTTTTTTGGCTTGAGTATCTGATGGGCATACTTGCCAACCCTTCCGGATTTTCCGGGAGACTCCCGAAATTCAGCGCCTCTCCCGAAAACCTCCCGGGACAAATTTTCTCCCGAAAATCTCCCGAAATTCAGGCGGAGCTGGAGGCCACGCCCCCTCCAGCTCCATGCGGACCTGAGTCCGCTTTCCCACAATATAAACAGCGTGCCTGCCCAATTACGTTATAACTGTAAAATGATCGAGGGCGAGTTCTTGGTTTCTTATATGGGTTTATTGTTAAGCAGTTTTATTAACATCCTCCCAGCACGGTAACACACAACAGCAGTCACGTTTTCATCTACCGTAAGGCAGTTTGTCTGCCGTAAACAGCAATGTTGTGACACTCTTAAACAGGACAATACTGCCATCTACTGTACATGCATATGTGACAATACCATCTACGGCTTTTAGAGAGTGCATTGCACAACTGCACACACAAGGAGACGAAGCAGTAGAGTACCAAGTGGTAGTGAGTAGTGGAGTACCAAGTGCTTGGCAGTGAAGATCTTCCTCAGGAAGCAAAGATTGACCGGTTTTGGGCCATGCTCGGGAGAGATGGAAGATTCCAGACTCTAGTGCATTTGATGAAAGCACTTTTGTGCGTGCCACACAGCAATGCATCATCAGAGAGGGTGTTCAGCATGGTTAGAAAAATAGTGACAGAGAATAGAACAAGGATGGACAATTCAACCCTTAACTCAACAATGAGTAGATGAGTGTTATGTGTGTGTATATGTGTAAATAAATGAACACTGAAATTCAAGTATTTCTTTTATTTATTTATATATATATATATATATATATATATATATATATATATATATATATATATATATATATATATATATTTATATATGAAATACTTGACTTGGTATATACTCCTCCCCTCTTAACTACGCCCCCGCCCACAGCCACGCCCCCCCACCTCCCGAAATCGGAGGTCTCAAGGTTGGCAAGTATGCTGATGGGTTATAGGTGATACATCACATTCAAGGACAAGAGCATGGATTTATAATAAAGCTAGACATACTTGCCATTAGTTACAATAGATTTCTGTCTATTTCCATTCTAAAAGTTATGTATTCATATTTTGTGCAATATTTCATACGTAGATACACAAATGTTAGCTTTTTTTGGTCCAACTTTCCGTGCATAAATGCATCTATTATTACTAACCAGCAATTTAACTTACTAGGCCAAAGGAAATTTGTATTTTCTTCCTTCCGCCCTGAGATCGGTAGGTTGTGAGTTCAAACCCCGGTCGAGTCATACCAAAGACTATAAAAATGGGAGCCATTACCTCCCTGCTTGGCACTCAGCATCAAGGGTTGGAATTGGGGGTTAAATCGCCAACAATAATTCCCGGGCGCAGCCACCGCTGCTGCTCACTGCTCCCCTTATCTCCCAGGGGGTGAACAGAGGACACATTTCACCACACCTCGTGTGTGTGTGACAATCATTGGTACTTTAACTTAACTTCAGCACAATTATTATATGCAACAATTTAGCACTTCTCCATCTGTAACTACTATGGTCACTTTGTTCCTGATCTGCCCTGATCTCAGGTCATTAACCTGCAGATGGGACCTAGCTTTTGGTTACGATTTGGCACCTTTACATGTAATATGTTAACCGGACAAGCGATAGAAAATGGATGGATGGATGTGCATTTTACCGATATGGACATCTACATCAACAATATGATTTGCCTGAGAAGCTGGACAGCAATGTTCCCTCTAATTTTTCATGTGTGTGAGCAAACGCAAAAACTCCCTGAGCATTCAGTGGAGCCCATCTGAGCAACATCAGACGTGCACACTGTGGCTACACCAGCAGCACACCTGTCCCAAACCTGACTAAATAACAAGTTCAATCTCCATCCATCCATTTATTTTCTACCGCTTGTCCCTTTTGGGGTCGCTGGAGCCTATCTCAGCTGCATTCGGGCGGAAGACGGGGTACACCCTGGACAAGTCCCCACCTCATCGCAGGGCCAACACAGATAGACAGACAACATTCTCTTATTATTATAATCAAATGACAGCAGTCATTTCCATGAGGTTATTTTCTAATATAAGTGTTTAGGCCCACTTACAATGACAATAACAAAAAAATATTGTTTTCATGAACTGTGTACTTGTATTGTTTGTCTGGGTGGAGGTCCTGCTTTGGAAATAATTGGTACCCCTTTCAGACATTGCATTTAGTTCCCATTAAAACATTCACATGTTGCACAATGAGATGTAAGCAGGGGATCATGTGTACATTCCTGCAACTTTCTGTTTGTAAAAAAATATATTTTTATTAGTATTTATTTAATATACTAACAGCATTTCATGATTAATATTTATAAATTAAGATTCCTAATAAATGACACTAGAATAAGCACACATTTGATTGGTAAATCATAGTGTAACGACCTGGAATGACACTTTATGTGTGGTGTTGGAGTTGTCCGACTTTTTGTGTGGCTGTAAACGCATCACTGGCTAAGTGCCATATGTGCATGTGTTGGCGCAAGTGAGAAAGAGCGAGCGGCTGCTGTTGATATAACAAAGTTGGTTTTGGTCAAGTTTGTACTGCAGAAAATGACCACTTTTGCTAGATAGAATTTTTTTACTAATGTTTTGGTGATGTGTTTATGGCCGACAATAAAAAGTTTTGCTCAGTGAAGTGATCGATTCATGAATTCATGTCCTCAAAGCGTCTGGACAGACGTTTCAATATTTGAACAATGATGACGAAAACTGTTTCCTGTCGTGTACGCGTGTCGAAAATTGTTATGCGCTTATTTTTTAATTTGATTCTGTGGGTGGCATAGATTTGCCGTGCACAGAGGACGCTTGAGCAGTGCGCAATTGCACAGGCGCGCACCTTAGAGGGAACGTTGCTGGACAGGACAAAAAAATAAAGACAAATAAAAAATAAATTAATAAAATGTGCAATTTACCATGTAACAAGGATGTAAGAAATATAGCAAATGGCGAATTCCTATCAGGAGTTTTATAATACATCTATGAACAATCTTATTGATGTGTCTGGTGAGACTGGCGATAGTTAAATAGGAGAAAATGCGGTCTGTTATAAATTATTTAATGTCTCTCTGCGGCCCGGGAATTATGCGTCACGGACCGGCGCCAGTCCCCGGACTGGTGGTTGGGGACCACTGCTTTTTTTTTGGTCAACAGCTACTAGTGACAAATCTAGCGACTTCTTCATACTTATTTGTGTCTCGTTGACTTTTTTTGATTCTTGGAGACTGAGGGTGAAAGCGTCATTAATGAGCAGTGCCGGTCCGCTGTAGAGAACCTCACAGGGAGGGAATTGCAGCCGTTCGCGCATTAATCATTTGTCGTCTGGACTTTTACGATGCGTTTGTTCCATTTGTAGTGGTAAGTTGGAATTTCCGAGTTCTTAGCTGGAAGTTTCGACTGCAATTTTGAATGCAAATGTTTCTTCACTGTCACACTTCAAATCTTTTTTTTCCATCAAAACTCAAAGGTGCACCTTATAACCCGGTGCGCCTAATGTAAGGAATTAGTTTGTTTGCGCTTACCCACCTCAAAGCTATTTTATTTAGTACATGGTGTAATATGTGTGACCAGTAGATGGCAGTCAAACATAAGAGATAAGTGTAGGCTGCACTATGATGGCAATATGTCTCAAGTAAACAACACCAACATTTTATATGTTCCTTTGAAAATATAGAACATTACACACGGCGTTCAGAAATCTCTCAAAATATTTTAATACGACTTTGGTAAGCTATGAAGCCGCACCGCTTGAAGGATTGTCGGCGCATTAAAAACATACCAGTATTATGGTGTGTGTATAAGGTAAGACATATTATCTGGTTTTGTTTTGCAATATTATGCAAAAACAGCTGTTCTTACCTTCTGGTACCTGCTGATCTGTATTTGGGATCTGCATGAATCCTGAAAAATTGCACACGTCCGCGCTGACGCCATAGTCGATAAGTTTCTTATTTTTCTCTACCTTCTTGTTATGGGACATTCATCCTCCGCTGTTGCCATTTCTAATATAAAGTAGTGTAAAGCTCTTACTTATATCTGTCAGTAAACTCGCCATGAAAGTGCTAAAACATTTACATTATTCACCCAAGGATCTTTAGTTATTAGAGTTCCGGTCGGACGGTTTTTCACAGGACACATTTCCGGTGTTGTTGTTTCCGAATGAGGAGATGCTGCTCCGTTATTGATTGAAGTAAAGTCTGAATGTCATTAAAACAGTTAGCTCCATCTTTTGACACTTCTTCCACACCCGTCCTTGCACGCTACACCGCCACAACAAAGATGAGGGGGGGAAGACGCTGCCCAAGGTGAACCACATAAATAAGACCGCCCACAAAACAGCGCATCCTGAGGAAAAAAAAAAATTCAGTCCAAGCCTGGGCCCCTGGAGAGGGGGTCCGGACTGTGGCCAAGGGAAAAAAACCTCATAGCTGTAGCCTCATAGCTGTAGCGCACGTAAACGTGTGTAAGAGGGACTCGTCAAAGGACATTAAAGACATTGAAAGAGCAGAGCTGATGCAACTCCAGCAGTGCCACATCTACACACTATTTATCTATTTATCTTATTTTATTTTATTAATTTTTTTCAAAAGTACCTTATCTTCACCATACCTGGTTGTCCAAATTAGGCATAATAATGTGTTAATTCCACGACTGCATATATCGGTTGATATCGATATCGGTAATTAAAGAGTTGGACAATATCGGAATATCGGATATTGGCAAAGAGCCATGATCGGACATCCCTAATTTTAAGTTTTGGTGTTGTTTACTGCCGTCATATTGCAGTCTACACATATCCCTTATGTGTGACTACCATCTACTGGTCACACTTATCATTACACCATGTCCATCCATCCATCCATTTTCTACCGCTTGTCCCTTTTGGGGTGGCGGGGGGTGCTGGAGCCTATCTCAGCTGCATTCGGGCGGAAGGCGGTGTACACCCTGGACAAGTCGCCACCTCATCCCAGGGCCAACACAGATAGACAGACAACATTCACACTCACATTCACACACTAGGACCATGCACCAAATAAAATTGCTTCGAGGTCGGTAAGCACAACCAGAATTATTCCGTACATTAGTTGCACCGGGTTATAAGGTGCACTGTTGATTTTAAGTGCGCCTTATAGTCCAAAAATACGGTATTATTATTATTATCAATTATATTACCATTACCAATTAAAGTATGATGCGGAAGGAAAACGTAAGGAAACATTGTGTGTTTTCACCTGGTTAAATATGTTGGCAGACTTCAATCAATCAATCAATCAATCAATGTTATATAGCCCTAAATCACAAGTGTCTCAAAGGGCTGCACAAGCCACAACGACATCCTCGGTACAGAGCCCACATAAGGGCAAGGAAAACTTGCTTTGACATTTTAAAAGTTGATTATATTTTTATATATTGACTCTCCACACAGAGCTTGCGGTCACTCTACTCTCCTCTTGCCACACTGTTATGGGATATTTACAGCCGTTGATGGGGAGGTTTGTGGTTATGCTGTCACCTCCGAAGCTGCCATCTGCACCAGCCTTACTTTCATGTCAGAGCATCAATTTGGAGAAATGTCAGTGAGCACGAAAAGGAGGGGTGCTGTGTCACAACGGCGGATACAGAACAGCTCAGCTACACTCATCAGCTCAAAGAAACTGAAAGAGAAAGAGACAAAAAGAGAGAGAGAACGCCAGGGTGTTAGATTGGGAAACACCTCAGCAGCATATCAGTCAAAACTGCTCGTCTTACTGCTTCTGTTGCTATGGCAATAGTGGACTATCAGGCATCCTGGAGGGAGAATGGTCCAAATATCTGCAGCTGTCACTTACTTCAGGAGAGAGAAAGACATGGGGTGTGTGTGTGTGTGTGTGTGTGTGTGTTCTGGCAATGCGTACTTAATGGGGACATCGCTCTGTTTACACAGTCACCTTTAGTGGACCTCTGACGGTATGGGGACAAAAAAACAGGCCCCCTAAAGGGAAACCTTTTTAAATGATAGTCAGATCCATTCTGAAGATGCCTAAGCGTTTTTTAAGCTTTGGCCCATAAAAAACATGTTTACTGGTTAGTTTGAGTGTGAGACATTCGCACAGCAGCCCCCTCATCGGGCTGTAGCTGGTACATTTAAGTGGTGAAACTTCCCATAAGAGGACAGCTGTAGTGCTGTATTCTGAGGATCATGTCATATTTAATTTGAACTTTTTTTTTTTTTAATGGTCCTTAGTAGTCACGTACAAATGTGTGTGAATTATGCAAAATTATTTAAATTTGGTCCCCATGAACCATATTAACTCTTTTTTCCCCAGGGTCCTGTTGCGTTTAGACCAGATGTTCCTCCAAGGGAATTTAAGTTACTGGTCAATCCCAAGTTCTTTTGATGACATATAAGCTGAGTTTAAATGATCACCCAGAACATAATAGGTATTTTGCAATTTATTTCCAAAGCTTTGGAGAGACCAGCCTAGGACAACACATTCAATTGCGTAGCCAAGTTGATCTGAAAACCTTACCCAAGTGCTGTGTTCTTCAATATGTCCTTCGCCCCCACCCTCCAGAACGAATACACATGTCTATTGTTCTCCTTAGCTAGAGATAACAAATAAAAGGAGTATTGCTACTCCCTGCATTCCGAGCTCAAGGTAGTCCACAGTGTACCCTCGGTCATGAGATGGAGAAAAAATAGAAAGAGCACAATGAGAAAACACTAGTTATTTCAAACCTGACTATAGAAAGAAATAACTCTTAAATATGGATATATGTAGATATCTATCTCCTTCAGTCCCCAGTAAGAATGATCAGCACAGTACTTCATAAATCCAGAGATTTAAAGACGTGTATGAGCTAACTGGGCAGTGGCCATTTTACCTATTTTTTTTATGCCTCCACAACCTGTAGAAAGGGTGGTCCCCACAAGTGATGATCAAAAACTTGGTCCCCATTCCAAATGATAACCAGTATGTGTGTGTGTGTGTGTGTGTGTGTGTGTGTGTGTGTGTGTTCTTGTATTTATATCCTTCTTGAGACATCAACAAGGAAAAGTGCCTTCCATATGAGGACCCGTGAACAAGTCAAGACGGAAATCATGGTCCCAATACGAAAAACCATTGCATTTAATAGAGAATGTCTGACTTGCACCCCTGGTGTTGAAATCTATCAAATTCGGGTGGTCCCAAAAGGAGGGAATTTTTTCAAAATTGACTGTGTCTGTTTTAAAAGTGTTCCCCCTCTGGCCAACGTATGAAATAACAAGTGTGTGTAAGAAATTGAAATGCGCCCCCTTTGGCCAAAATTAATAAAATAAATATGTATATAGAGATATACTGTAATAACTTAAAGTAAATAATGAAGATTAAAAACCAATTACAAACAAAACAAAAAATAAAAATTAACTGAAAGTAGTCTTTTTCTCACAATGCGTCAACTTTTTTCTTATAAAATTTCTCATTCTTTCTGTTTCTGTAATATTGCAATATTTTTATGTAAAATTATTACTTTTTAATGCAAAATGGTGACATTTGTCATACAAAATTCTGACTTTTATCACATTATTGCCAATTGTTTTGATGTTCTTGTAAAATAGTGTCATTTGTCATAATTTTGCCAAGTAAAAATTAATTATACCCCCCGCTTGTCCCTTTTGGGGTCGCTGGGGGTGCTGGAGCCTATCTCAGCTGGATTCGGGCGGAAGGCGGGGTACACCCTGGACAAGTCGCCACCTCATCGCAGGACCAACACAGATAGACAGACAACATTCACACTCACATTCACACACTAGGGCCAATTTAGTGTTGCCAATCAACCTATCCTCAAAGTGTGTCATGCTTGTTATTTAATGAACATTGTTACATGTGTATATGTCGCCATCATGTGGTCAGGGCAGTTATTACATCTTTGAGAAGTGTGTACTTTGAATCAAACTTTATTGACCGGAAGTTGCATAAGCCAAGCAGAGAAATTTACGATGTATGTTTTAATTACTGATGCGTTTTAATAGATTTTTAAATGGGCCAGAAAATAATCCGTGTTTGTACACTGTTGATGTGTTTCAGTGCACAGTAGGGTGTAAATGTGTATATAGTATTTCTCCAGCAATGGTCATGCTGATTGGCAACACTAAATTGGCCCTAGTGTGTGAATGTGAGTGTGAATGTTGTCTGTCTATCTGTGTTGGCCCTGCGATATGGTGGCGACTTGTCCAGAGTGTACCCTGCCTTCCGCCCGAAGCAGCTGAGATAGGCTCCAGCACCTCCGCGACCCCGAACGGGACAAGCGGTAGAAAATGGATGGATGGATTGATGGATGGCTCCTTTCTGGGCACTCAAGGACCCCAACAAAATCAAAAGAATACAATCAATTGGATATAAACAACAACAAAGATCAATAAGACTTACAGTAAATAAGCAGTCAGGATAGGAATAAGTGTGTTTTGAGTCTTGATTTAACGAGGGATATTGAAGGGGACTATGAGATGGATGGATGAAGAGGATCTTAGGGAACGTAAGGACGTGGTGACAGGGAGCAGGTCAGAGAGATATGACGGGGAAAGGTTATGGACAACTTTGAAAGTAAGGAGAAGTATTTTAAATTGGATAAGGTGGTTGATGGGTAGCCAATGGAGTTCTTGCAGAACAGGGGTGTGCTGGATGAAGGGGTTCTGGTGATTATCCGGACTGCAGAGTTCTGGAGAAGCTGAAGTTTGTGAAGTGACTTGTGGGGAAGACCAAACAGGAGTGAGTTGCAGTAGTCCAGGCAAGAGGTGACAAGGCTATGGACCAGTATGGCAGCAGTATGTGGGGTCAGGGATGGGCGAAGTCGATTAATGTTGCGTAGATGAAAGTAAGCAGTAATGTTGTTTATGGGAGCTTGAAAAGAGAGTGTGCTGTCGAGGATGACACCCTGACTCTTAACTTGGGAGGACGGTGAGATAGGAATTGCAGAGAGTAATGGACAAGCTGTTGGTTTTGGCTAGAATGGATTTTGTACCTACAAGTAAGATTTCGGTTTTATTACTATTGAGTTGGAGGAAATTGGATGAGAACCACATTTTGAGTTCACTCAGGCTGTCTGTAAGGGGGGAAGGAAGAGAAGCAGTGGGTTTGGTTGAGACGTAGTGCTGGGTGTCATCCGCATAACAGTGAAAATGTATGTATGTATGTATGTAATTCTTCAAATGGCAATACACATCTACAAACCACGTTTCCATATGAGTTGGGAAATTGTGTTAGATGTAAATATAAACAGAATACAATGATTTGCAAATCCTTTTCAACCCATATTCAATTGAATGCACTACAAAGACAACATATTTGATGTTCAAACTTATTTTTTTTTGCAAATAATAATTAACTTAGAATTTCATGGCTGCAACACGTGCCAAAGTAGTTGGGAAAGGGCATGTTCACCACTGTGTTACATGGCCTTTCCGTTAAACAACACTCAGTAAACGTTTGGGAAATGAGGGAACACATTTTTTAAGCTTCTCAGGTGGAATTATTTCCCATTCTTGCTTGATGTACAGCTTAAGTTGTTCAACAGTCCGGGGATCTCCGTTGTGGTATTTTAGGCTTCATAATGCGCCACACATTTTCAATGGAAGACAGGTCTGGACTACAGGCAGGTCAATCTAATACCCGCACTCTTTTACGATGAAGCCACGATGATGTAACACGTGGCATTGTCTTGCTGAAATAAGCAGGGGCGTCCAAGGTAACGTTGCTTGGATGGCAACATATGCTGCTCCAAAACCTGTATGTACCTTTCAGCATTAATGGCGCCTTCACAGATGTGTAAGTTACCCATGTCTTGGGCACTAATACACCCCTATACCATCACAGATGTTAGCTTTTCAACTTTGCGCCTATAACAATCCGGATGGTTCTTTTCCTCTTTGGTCCGGAGGACACGATGTCCACAGTTTCCAAAAACAATTTGAAATGTGGACTCGTCAGACCACAGAACACTTTTTCACTTTGTATCAGTCCATCTTAGATGAGCTCAGGCCCAGCGAAGCCGACGGCGTTTCTGGGTGTTGTTGATAAAAGGTTTTCGCTTTGCATAGGAGAGTTTTAACTTGCACTTACAGATGTAGCGACCAACTGTAGTTACTGACAGTGGGTTTCTGAAGTGTTCCTGAGCCCATGTGGTGATATCCTTTACACACTGATGTCGCTTGTTGATGCAGTACAGCCTAAGGGATCGAAGGTCACGGGCTTAGCTGCTTACGTGTAGTGATTTCTCCAGATTCTCTGAACCCTTTGCTGATATTACGGACCGTAGATGGTGAAATCCCTAAATTCCTTGCAATAGCTGGTTGAGAAAGGTTTTTCTTAAACTGTTCAACAATTTGCTCGCACATTTGTTGACAAAGTGGTGACCCTCGCCCCATCCTTGTTTGTGAATGACTGAGCATTTCATGGAATCTATTTTTACACCCAATCATGGCACCCACCTGTTCCCAATTTGCCTGTTCACCTGTGGGATGTTCCAAATAAGTGTTTGATGAGCATTCCTCAACTTTATCAGTATTTATTGCCACCTTTCCCAACTTCTTTGTCACGTGTTGCTGGCATCACATTCTTAAGTTAATGATTATTTGCAAAAAAAATAAAAATGTTTATCACTTATGGAAACGGGGTTTGTATTCTATTCTATTCTATTCTGTTCGAGAAGAGGTGTCTTGACATGTTTTGACGACACACAATAAAGGCAATAATGAAGTGCCTTTTGACTACCAACCTACTGTCTTTTATTTCCATTTGCTGCAGTGATGACGGTAATCGAGGATGAAAATGGTCCTGTCTTGTTGGGAGAAAGCTGTAGTAAACAACTCTCTACAGGCAAGTATGATATGTAGGAATGTATGCCCCAAAAGCAATTTGACATAAGTAATTTGAGGCTCCGTGTCTCATCGGGATATGCCTCGGTTGCAGAGATCCACTCCACAGTTTGCAGCCAGCTGGCAGAGCAGCCATCTAGGAATCCAATTGTGGATTCATCTGTGTCTTTTCAAGTGTAAAAGATATGTGACAGCATATTGGCAAGTTTCCCCAAAAACCAGGCTTTATTGCTGGTTGTACTGATTTTTTACATGTTTGGCAAACTTCCTTCTTCAATTTGGTGTTGCATACTTAAAGGCCTACTGAAATGCAATTTTCTTATTTAAACGGGGATAGCAGGTCCATTCTATGTGTCATACTTGATCATTTCGCGATATTGCCATATTTTTGCTGAAAGGATTTAGTAGAGAACATTGACGATAAAGTTCGCAACTTTTGGTCGCTGATAAAAAAGCCTTGCCTCTACCGGAAGTAGCAGACGAGTAGCGTGATGTCAGGTTGTGGAGCTCCTCACATCCGCACATTGTTTACAATCATGGCCACCAGCAGCGAGAGCGATTCGGACCGAGAAAGCGACAATTTCCCCATTAATTTGAGCGAGGATGAAAGATTCGTGGATGAGGAAAGTGAGAGTGAAGGACTAGAGGGCAGTGGGAGCGATTCAGATAGGGAAGATGCTGTGAGAGGCGGGTGGGACCTGATATTCAGCTGGGAATGACTAAAACAGTAAATAAACACAAGACATATATATACTCTATTAGCCACAACACAACCAGGCTTATATTTAATATGCCACAAATTAATCCCGCATAACAAACACTTCCCCCCTCCCGTCCATATAACCCGCCAATACAACTCAAACACCTGCACAACACACTCAATCCCACAGCCCAAAGTACCGTTCACCTCCCCAAAGTTCATACAGCACATATATTTCCCCAAAGTCCCCAAAGTTACGTACGTGACATGCACATAGCGGCACGCACGTACGGGCAAGCGATCAAATGTTTGGAAGATGCAGCTGCAAGCGTACTCACGGTACCGTGTCTGCGTATCCAACTCAAAGTCCTCCTGGTAAGAGTCTCTGTTGTCCCAGTTCTCCACAGGCTAATGGTAAAGCTTGACTGTCATCTTTCGGGAATATAAACAATGAAACACCGGCCGTGTTTGTGTTGCTGAAGTCGGCTGCAGTACACCGCTTCCCACCTACAGCTTTCTTCTTTGCTGTCTCCATTGTTCATTGAACAAATTGCAAAAGATTCACCAACACAGATGTCCAGAATACTGTGGAAGTGGAATTTTGCGATGAAAACAGACGACTTAATAGCTGGCCACCATGCTGTCCCAAAATGTCCTCCACAATCCGTGACGTCACGTGCCGGCGTCATCATACCGAGACGTTTTCAGCAGGATATTTCGCGCAAAATTTAAAATTGCACTTTAGTAAGCTAACCCGGCCGTATTGGCATGTGTTGCAATGTTAAGATTTCATCATTGATATATAAACTGTCAGACTGCGTGGTCGGTAGTAGTGGGTTTTAGTAGGCTTTTAAATCCTTGTGATCGCCGTTCCGTGTGAAATCATCTGTTGATCTCACAAAAGCACTCTGGCAGTTGAGCACAATGACACAATCAGTTGGAATAAAAGAAAATAGTTTTTTTCCTTGAATTGTGTCTTATAGGTACTGTAACCTTCTTTGTACAGTTCTGAAGTGAAGTGAAGGCAGTGTAGTGTTTTCTGTGGTGGTACTAAGTACAAAACACAGTGGTGTGCCGTCACGGCTAGCAAGGCCTTCTCTGCTGGCCTAACATAACCAGAACTCATGATCATAATTAAAGAAAGAAGTATTTTTTATTTACTTTCCCTAAATATCTAAAAGTATTCATATTCTCTTCTTGTCATATTATGCTCTTTCCAGTGCTGTTGTTTTTAGGTTTCGGTTTGTATCCAATCAGAATTCGGCTAGATTATGTTGCCATGCTGTACGAAAGCTGCCCGGGGCCTTCAGAATCAACAATGTGGGTGTCTGTGCACTGTCAGTGAACGGGAACATACAGTTGATAGACAGTTGCGATAGCCAATCAGATCACATGTTGTTGTCAGTAAAGCCTTTTAGTTGGCCGTGCGCTGTGATTGGATTAGTGTTGTTCCGATACCAATATTTTGGTACCGGCATCAAAATGTATTTTGGTACTTTTCTAAATAAAGGGGACCACAAAAAATTTCATTATTGGCTTTATTTTAACAACAAATCTTACGGTACATTAAACATGTTTCTTATTGCAAGTTTGTCCTTAAATAAAATAGTGAACATACTAGACAATTTGTCTTTTCGTAGTAAGTAAACAAACAAAGGCATCTAATGTGTCTACTGACATATGCAGTAACATATTGTGTCATTTATAATTCCATTATTTTGTCAACATTATAAAGGACAAGTGGTAGAAAATTAATTATTAATCTACTTGTTCATTTACTGTTAATATCTGCTTACTTTCTCTTTTGACATGTTCTATCTACACTTCTGTTAAAATGTAATAATCACTTATTCTTCTCTTGTTAGATATTTTACATTAGTTTTGGATGATCTCATAAATTTGGGTATCAATCCAATACCAAGTAGTTACAGGATCATACATTGGTCATATTCAAAGTCCTCATGTGTCCAGGGACATATTTCCTGAGTTTATAAACATAATATACATTTAAAAAAAACGAAAGGAGATTTTGTGATGCTAAAAATTGATGTAATCATAGTAGTATCGACAAGATACGCTCCTGTATTTGGTATCATTACAGTGGACGTTAAGTGTAGATCCACCAATGGCCTTTGTTTATATTGTAGCGTCCCGGAAGAGTTGGTGCTGCAGGGAATTTTGGGAATTTGTTTTGTAGTGTTTATGTTGTGTTGCAGTGCAAATATTCTCCCAAAATGTGTTTGTCATTGTTGTTTAGTGTGGTTTCACTATATGGCACATGTTTATGTCAGTGTTGGCGTTGTTCATACGGCTACCCTTAGTATGACATGTATGGCTGTTGACTAAGTATACAATTCATTCAATTGGGTGTAGTGTGTTCAAAGTAAAGATACGCATCTTAAAGGTTAATGATCAGACATAATGAAGTCTTGGCTTGACTTTGTCACCTATAGACTATTTTTTATCACATCCATTGTCATGACTGCGGTGTGTTGTGAAGCATGTATAGCTCTCACTCGTCCTACAGGGATGACACTTAAAACTAATGTACTTGACATGTCTCCATGGAGACAAGGATTAGTGATTTTGAAGTAGTTACATTAATGCTGACTGCGGACAGACATTGGCCTCTAGCTAGTTAGCCATGTCTTAAAGCAACTCTTCCTGCGGGCATTTCAGTGTTCTTCACCTTTATCTTTAGTTATTAAGCCAAAATTTGTCCGTTCTCCCTTTTCTGTCTACACACTGTGTGTGCTTGTAAGTACTCTGTAATTGTGCACTGCCGAACATGCTCGTCTGCACGACACGGCGTGACGACGACGACGGGTGGGGGACCGATACTTTTTAGAGACGGTATAGTACCAAATATGATTCATTAGTATTGCGTATACCGTACGACCCCAGATTGGATACTCACTTGGGTGTCCCAAGTGAGTATCCAATCACAAGTTGCAAAAACAGGAGCCATAGAAAGCCACAGAAACTCGCCGGTACTCACAAAAAAGGAGAGCAACATGTTGATTAGGTGGCAGATATACAGTCGCGATCTAAAGTTTACATACACTCGTAAAGAACATAATGTCATGGCTGTCTTGAGTTTCCAATAATTTCTCCAACTCTTATTTTTTTGTGATAGAGTGATTGGAGCAAATACTTGTTGCTCACAAAAAACATTCATGAAGTTTGGTTCTTTTATGAATTTATTATGGGTGACCAAATCTGCTGGGTCAAAAGTATACATACAGCAATGTTAATATTTGGTTACATGTCCCTTGGCAAGTTTCACTGCAAAAAAACGATTTTGGTAGCCATCCACAAGCTTCTGGCAAGCTTTTGGTTGAATTTTTGACCACTCCTCTTGACAAAATTGGTGCAGTTCAGCTACCGTATTTTCCGCACTATAAGGCGCACCGGATTATTAGCCGCACCTTCTATGAATTACATATTTCATAATTTTGTCCACCAATAAGCCGCCCCGGACTATAAGCCGCGCCTACGCTGCGCTAAAGTGAATGTCAAAAAAAACGCTGCGCTAAAGTGAATGTCAAAAAAACAGTCAGATAGTTCAGTCAAACTTTAATAATATATTGAAAACCAGCGTTCTAACAACTCTGTCCCAAAATGTACGCAAATGTGCAATCACAAACATAGTAAAATTCAAAATGGTGTAGAGCAATAAATAGCAACATAATGTTGCTCGAACGTTAATGTCACAACACACAAAATAAACATAGCGCTCACCTTCTGAAGTTATTCTTCATTCGTAAATCCTTCGAATTCTTCGTCTTCGGTGTCCGAATTGAAAAGTTGCGCAAGCGTGGGATCCAAAAATGGCCGGCTCCGCCTCGTCGAAGTCATCGGATTCAGTGTCGCTGTTGTTGTGCAGCAGTTCTGTGAATCCTGCCTTCCGGAAAGCTCGGACCACAGTTGTGACCGAAACTATCTGCCCAGGCATTTACGATCCACTGGCAGATGTTGGCGTATGTCGACCGGCGCTATCTGCCCGTCTTAGTGAAGGTGTGTTCGCCTTCGGAGCTGTGTGAAAAAAGCCACCCGGCCTCTTCGCGTAAACTTCCCTTAACCACTCGCTCATCTTTTCTTCATCCATCCATCCCTTCGAGTTAGCTTTTATGATGACGCCGGCTGGAAAGGTCTCTTTTGGATGGGTGGAAGTTAGCATGGCAAGCTAGAACCACAGTGAAGGATGACTCCTCATTCCCTGTGGTGCGAATATTCACCGTACGTGCTCCCGTTCCACAGTGCAGTTCACAGGAATATCAGTTGCTGTGAAATACGGTAGTAATCCGTGTGCGGATGGAGAGATTGCGTCTTTTTATGATCCGGATCGTTGTCGCGTAGTAGGAGACATTTTGTGGTCTTTACAGATGTAAACAGGAAATGAAACGTACGGTGATATCCGCGCGTTTTTTCTTCTTCTTCCGGGGGCGGGTGAAGCGCTTCCTGTTCTATGGGGGCGGGTGCTTTCCTTGGCGGTTGCTTGCGTAGAAGAAGAAGCGCTTCCTGTTCTACCGGGAAAAAAGATGGCGGCTGTTTACCGAAGTTGCGAGATCGAAACTTTATGAAAATTAATCGTAATAAAGCGCACCGGGTTATAAGGCGCACTGTTAGCTTTTGAGAAAATTTGTGGTTTTTAGGTGCGCCTTATAGTGCGGAAAATACGGTAAATTAGTTGGTTTTCTGACATGGACTTGTTTCTTCAGCATTGTCCACACGTTTAAGTCAGGACTTCGAGAAGGCCAATCCAAAACCATAATTCTAGCCTGATTTAGCCATTCCTTTAGCACTTTTGACGTGTGTTTGGGGTCATTGTCCTGTTGGAACACCCAACTGTGCCCAAGACCCAACCTCCGGGCTGATGATTTTAGGTTGTCCTGAAGAATTTGGAGGTAATCCTCCTTTTTCATTGTCCCATTTACTCTCTGTAAAGCACCAGTTTCATTGGCAGCAAAACAGGCCCAGAGCATAATACTACCACCACCATGCTTGACGGTATGAATGGCGTTCCTGTGATTGTAGGCCTTACCTTTTCTCTTCCAAACATATTGCTGGTTATTGTGGTCAAACAGCTCAATTTTTGTTTCATCTGACATCACATGGACAAAGATAAGAGCTTCTGGAGGAAAGTTATTGTCATGTCTGTGTGATCATGTTTTGTTTTGGTTATGCTCAGGTTTAGTTTTTGGACTCTTTGTGCACTCTTGTTTGTTTTGTCACCATAGCGACCATTAGTTTTCACCTGTCCTCATGTCACGCACCTGATTCATTTGAACTCACACACCTGTCACTAATCATGCCACTGTTATTTAAACCTGTCTTTTTCTGTTGATTGGCCTGGTGAAATTATCCTTACTACCTTTGCTACCCATGAGATTCCTGTTTACTATAGTTCATGCTTCATGCCATGCCACAGTAAGTGTTTTTGTTTCATGTTCATAGTTAATTGCCTTTGTGCTAGTCTTTTGGTTTTATTAGTCAAGTTTGTTCTCCGCCATTGTGTGCGCCTTTTGTTTGCTTCCTTTTTGTTAGTGTAAAAATTAACATGTCCTTACCTTCACGCCTTGCCCACGCCAACTTTCCTTTGCATTCCGGGAAAACACAACACCCCAAAGTCCACGTTTTGACAGTTCTGTGGTCAGATGAAACACAAATTGAGCTGTTTGGCCACATTGCTGTATGTACACTTTTGACCCAGCAGATTTGGTGTATTTTAAAATAAATTCATAAAAGAACCAAACTTCATGAATGTCTTTTGTGACCAACAAGTATGTGCTCCAATCACTCTATCGCAAAAAAAATAAGAGTAGTAGAAAGTATTGGAAACTTATGTTCTTTACAAGTGTATGTAAACTTTTGATCGCGACTGTATATTTGCATGGACATTTTCAAGAAGGATATTTAAAGAGAAACTACATCTTGTGAGACGAGGTCAGCGATGAAATAAGAAAATGCCCGCCATTTCCACTCAAATCAACCGACTATGAGGGGCTATACGGTGTCGAATGGGGTGCTACAAATTGTGAGTTCAAATATTTTATTTCTTTATTTTTTCACGTTTATTATCCATCAATTTTTTACCACTTGTCCCTTTTTGTTAATTATTTTATTTTCTATTTTAATTTTGACAGTACCACATATGTTGTTTTAATTGCTGATGCGGGTTTATTTTAAATGCGCCAGAAAATAACCCGTTTTGTACACTGTTGAGGTAGTTCAAGTAGTGCGTAAATGTGTTTCTGTATAGTATTTCTCCAGCAATGGTCATGTGGGGACATCGATTATGGTATTTTAAGAGGTAATCATTGAAGTCGGTCATCACTGAAGGCTTAGGTGGGAAACGCACGGCCCGCCACTGACAAAACATATATTTTCTTCACTGTCGATGTGGTATTAAGGGCCATAAAAAAATAGGAATACTATGAAGTTTAAAATATTTGTCTGTTTATGGCCTAGGTCTGAAAAATTACGGTAACTACAGCTGACTTAGGGCCCTATTGTCTTGTTTGTTACGCATGTTTCTCTTATTCATATTCTCCCATTCAGCCTCCAGACACGCCCGTTCCATGCAAGTGAGGCACAAGTGTGTAAGTTGCGAGTGAAATCGGGCTCATTACTAATGAGGAAGACTTTTCCTTGATGCCACTTTTTGGCTGTGCGAAAATTTTGCAGCCTGACGTTTTCCTAACGCTTGCGAATGTCATTGAAATCTGTAGAAAATGTAGAACTTAAAATTCGAAAAGGCTGTATGCATCAATACCCCGTTAGATGCATGTGTTTCGTCATTGTTATGTGCCGTTTAACAGGCTGAATATTAAATGTTATTAATAAATAAGTAGAGAAGGTTAAAACATTGTCATGCAGAGGAATGAATTCCATTAACATGTACTGACCAGAATATCAGAAATATTTATTCAAGTAGAAAAAATATCACCTAACATCTTTGACAATCAAAACAAGATCATAACACATTTTGTGTTATTAATGTGTTAAACTGGTATCCCAACATGGAAGTGTAGTTCCTCTCCTCTACATGCAAGTGCTCCTAAAGCAGGAATACAAATTCTGTATTACTACAAAATTCAAACTCTGGCAAGACACAAACGCACAGCAGGTATTTTTTAATTCTCTTTAAAGGCCTACTGAAATGCGATTTTCTTATTTAAACGGGGATAGCAGGTCCATTCTATGTGTCATACTTGATCATTTCGCGATATTGCCATATTTTTGCTGAAAGGATTTAGTAGAGAACATCGACGATAAAGTTTGCAACTTTTGGTCGCTGATAAAAAAGCCTTGCCTGTACCGGTAGTAGCAGACGAGTAGCGTGACGTCACATCTGCACATTGTTTACAATCATGGCCACCAGCAGCGAGAGCGATTCGGACCGAGAAAGCGACGATTTCCCCATTAATTTGAGCGAGGATGAAAGATTCGTGGATGAGGAAAGTGAGAGTGAAGGACTAGAGGGCAGTGGGAGCGATTCAGATAGGGAAGATGCTGTGAGAGGCGGGTGGGACCTGATATTCAGCTGGGAATGACTAAAACAGTAAATAAACACAAGACATATATATATATATACTCTATTAGCCACAACACAACCAGGCTTATATTTAATATGCCACAAATTAATACCGCATAACAGCCCAAAGCATCGTTCACCTCCCCAAAGTTCATACAGCACATATATTTCCCCAAAGTCCCCAAAGTTACGTACGTGACATGCACATAGCGGCAAGCAATTACGGGCAAGCGATCAAATGTTTGGAAGCCGCAGCTGTATGCGTACTCACGGTACCGCGTCTGCATATCCAACTCAAAGTCCTCCTGGTAAGAGTCTCTGTTGTCCCAGTTCTCCACAGGCCAATGGTAAAGCGTGACTGTCATCTTCCGGGAATGTAAACAATGAAACACCGGCTGTGTTTGTGTTGCTGCAGTCGGCCGCAATACACCGCTTCCCACCTACAGCTTTCTTCTTTGCTGTCTCCATTGTTCATTGAACAAATTGCAAAAGATTCACCAACACAGATGTCCAGAATACTGTGGAATTTTGCGATGAAAACAGACGACTTAATAGCTGGCCACCATGCTGTCCCAAAATGTCCTCCACAATCCGTGACGTCACGTGCCGGCGTCATCACACTGAGACGTTTTCAGCAGGATATTTCGCGCAAAATTTAAAATTGCACTTTAGTAAGCTAACCCGGCCGTATTGGCATGTGTTGCAATGTCAAGATTTCATCATTGATGTATAAACTATCAGACTGCGGGGTCGGTAGTAGTGGGTTTCAGTAGGCCTTTAAAAGGGTGTTTATATCCTTTTTGAGTTGCGCTGTTTTACAAAGCATAATGTTTGAAAACATTTCATTTCAGCAAATTAATTGACCAGTCATGATATTAAAAACTTACAAAATATCTGACAAAAAATACATATTCTTCTGCGATTAATCAAGATTATTTTTAAATTAACTATGATCAAAATGCGATTATCGGTTCTTGCTATCAGATCTTTGACATTTGTAGTAGGCTCCCGAATTTTATGATAAACATAACTCCCCAATGTGGTCTGTGGGATATAATTTTCCTTTAAGCTGAAATCGGTCTGGTTTCAGGGTTAATGCCATAAGCATGTGGTTATCAAGAACATTCAAACCCTTTTATTTAGTGAATCAACATTATTGAAATTCAATAATTTGGTGCATTTGCAAACAGCTAAAAGTATGCACAAAGCAATACAATGTATTAGGTAGAACAAAACGGATAAACATTTTCAATCCAATCGAAAAATATGTAATCTTATTCATCTCATTAAGTCACTATTTATTTATGAAAAGCTTGCTTATTACTAATTTATTTATCAACTCATTTACATATTTATGTATCCATTTGTATGTGTTACAGATTGATACAGGGAGTGAACAAACAAATGTGGAAGCAATTTCTATGAAACGTAAATGGGGTCGGATGAAATAAGCTCTGCTTCTTCATACTCCTTTTCGGACATGCTGTCATGAGAAACTGGAAATATGTTATGCAACAAATTGTTATTATATGTATGTTGGAAATAAACTAATACAATATCCATTAGCTATAAACCTTTAATCAATGATTAATCAATTTTGCCACAACCAAATTGTGTACCGATAAAGATAAAATACATCACATTAAATAATGTAACATTGACTGTAAATACTGACCGACAAAAAATGTGCACAATGCATGAATGGCAATATAGGCTTGAAAATGTAACGCGGAAATGCACTGCATTGTGGGTCTTGCTGGACTCTGAATCGCTTATTTACATGGCTGAATGCAAGATTCTGTGCTTAAGTTTTGATATTTATTTTAAACAATTTCAAAACAGGCCACATGGTGGAACGGGGGTTAATGTGTGTACCTCACAATAAGATAGTCCTGGGTTCGATCCCCGGGCTTAGGGTATTTCTGTGTAGAGTTTGTATGTTCTCCCCGTGACTGCGTGGGTTCCCTCCGAGTACTCCGGCTTCCTCCCACCTCCAAAGACATGCACCTGGGGATAGGTCGATTGGCAACACTAAATTGGCGTTAGTGTGTGAATGTTGTCTGTTTATCTGTGTTTGCCCTGCGATGAGTTGGGGACTTGTCCAGGGTGTACGCCGCCTTCCGCCCGAATGCAGCTCAGATAGGCCTGCTGACCAACAGCATCTCTGTCTGGACTGGAGCCTGCAATGCCTCAGACTGGAAGTCTCTCCAGAGAGTGGTGAGGACGGCGGAAAAGATCATCAGGACTCCTCTTCCTCCTGTCCAGGAGATTGCAAAAAGCCGCTGCCTGACCAGGGCTCAGAAAATCTGCAAAGACTCCTCCCACCCCCACCAAGGACTGTTTTCACTGCTGGACTCTAGAAAGAGGTTCCGCAGCCTCCGAAGCAGAACCTCCAGGTTCTGTAACAGCTTCTTCCCTCAGGCCGTAAGACTCTTGAACGCATCCTAATTAAATTATCTCCTCAACTCCCCCCAAAATGGATTAACTCGCTGGAATAAAAAAGACAATATAACATACATCCATAAACGTGGACGCATTTGAAAAAGTGCAATATATTTATCTGTACAGTAATCTATTCATTTATTTATATACAGTATATTTATTTATTATATATATATATATTTATATATATTTATTTATTGATATATGCACCTTATTGCTTTTTTATCCTGCACTACCATGAGCTTATGTAACGAAATTCCGTTCTTATCTGTGCTGTAAAGTTCAAATTTGAATGACAATAAAAAGGAAGTCTAAGTCTAAGTCTAAAACATGACGCGAACGTGCGGCATCATTAACTGCCACAATTATGGTCATGATCGCTTCAGGGAAAAAAAAGGGTTTGGTGAGATTTTTCTCATTTCCAGCGTTAACGCAAAGCGCAATAAATTCGGGTTATTAAAAAATGTGTATTTCTGGTCTTGTCATCCTCGTCCGGACAGAAGGATGTCAAGGCAGTGTGGCTGGATCAAAAGAGACGTGGGGGATGCTCTACTGAACCAAAAGTTGCTTTATTACAAGCGAGTGTCATTACACAGGACTGCAGTACCTGGGAGGAGGTCGGATCAAATATGAAGGACTCCTAAATGGAGAAGCCAAACCACCAGTCTTATATTCCTACCTCCTGTCTGTGTGTGCGCGCTGGGTCAGGAGAGCACATCCTGACCATAGAAGGAGATGTTCATGTGTAAGTGTCTGTAAAACAACTGCTTTAAGTCATAACTTAAATGTTGGCATTGAGCTAGACAGGTAGTCTATTCTCAAGGATAGGGCTATCATTTTTGCATTCCGAAGTCCCAATTAGGGCCTCTTTCCTACGAGAAGTGATCCAATCCACCTGTGAATATCAAACTAAGGGGCCTTAACGTATGTGCTCAAACTGAAATACCACTGTCCACTTAACCTTGGATAATTGCTTTCTCCAAGATGAATATGAACATGCACCATATGTAGAACATAATACGAGTTAAATAATTAACTTCATAAGCTAACAAAGATATAAATGGATACTTTAATAATAATACCCTTGGGAAAATTCGGGTATCTCTTGTAGCTCATATGATAAGTAAAAATACATACACATTACACATTAAAAGAATGAGAATACAGGCAATAAAACCAAGCTAACATAAAGGTAAAAGAACAAGATAAAAAGACACTGGCTACAACAAAAAATATGTGTTCAGACTAAAACGTCTCAGTGATGATCAGGAGCTTTTCAAATTTCTGTTGAACGTTATAATGGCTGTTGGGACGAAGGACCTCTTGTATCGTTCAGTCCAAGAGCACAAGTCTGCTAGGATGCAATGGAGGAGGTGGTTTATGTTCTCCCATATTGCCTGCAGCTTGTGCCTCCTGTTTTCCACTACAGTATCCAGCATGTCCAACTCTCTCTCTAGCACTGAACTGGCTTTTTTTTTTACCAGCCTGTCGAGCCGTCTAGTGTCTTTTGTTCTTGTGTTGCCACCCCAGCAGACAGCACCAAAAGTCAGGATACTTTCAACCACAGAAACAGCAAATAGCCTGGAGAGCAGCATTGAGACGATCAAACATGACTTTTAACGCCATCATCTGGTACATGTTGGTGTGTTCACAGCATTTTCAGACTGGTATGTTTGAAGCAAAACATGTTTTATTCTGCTGTACACGTAGTACAAAACCCAAAACCAGTGAAGTTGGCACGTTGTGTAATTCGTAAATAAAACAAAATACAATGATTTGCAAATCTTTTTCAACTTGTATTCAATTGAATAGACTGCAAAGACAAGATATTTAATGTTTGAACTGAGAAACTACATTTTTTTTTGCAAATAATCATTAGCTTAGAATTTAATGGCAGCAACACATTGCAAAAAAGTTGGCACATGGGCATTTTTGCCACTGTGTTACATGGCCTTTCCTTTTAACAACACTCGGTAAATGTTTGGGAACTAAGGCGAGCAATTTTTGAAGCTTTTCAGGTGGAATTCTTTCCCATTCTTGCTTGATGTACAGCTTAAGTTGTTGAACAGTCCGGGGTCTCTGTTGTCGTATTTTACGCCACACATTTTCAATAATGTTGTGTCGTTCGCGAACGATTCGTTCGAACGAACGAATCTTTTGAGTGAACGTACTGAACCGAATCACTTCATGAACTGATTCGTTCCTTTCTCAGTTCAGTTGAGCTCTGCCGCGACCATGCCGGTATGAGTGGAACTGGCGCATTCTGTGACGTCGGCGAACGACGCAGCCAGCTACTCATCATGGGGGCGGGGGGAGGGACTGAGCGAACGATTCGTTCACCGCGGATTAACGACATGAATCACTCAGTGAACGACAACGCTCTCGCTCTCTGCTCTGCTTGCCCCAATACCGCGAGTGATTCTCCTCCCGTCGCGGGGATATGTTTCATGCCATTGGCATCCGTTCTCCATTCATTCTCCAAGCTAACGGCTAATGTTGACTCAAGCCACATGAAAACAAACACACACATTATCTCAACACATAAAGTTATGAGAGTAGAGGAGACAGAAAGAAAGTCAGTGCAGGGCAAGGCTGAGCAGCAGCGACGCGAGGGGGAGGGGCGGGGCGTAAAGTGTAGGGCAGGCTGTTTGAGAAGATTTAAAATAAAAATAATAACTAATGTATGTACATATACATAGGCTATTATTTATCTTGATTTTTATATTATTTAAGCTATTTATTTTCTTTTTTATTGCATATTTAAGTTGATATTTCCATTTTTATATTTTTAAATGTAAGCTACAGAAATTTTAGTTTTAATGTTGGCTTTTCTGGTACTTGGTTTAATATTTGTTTAGTTTTATTTAAGGTAGTCTATTTATTTTCTTTTTGTTTGCACATTTAAGTTAATATTTTCTTTGTTATATTTTAAACGTAGGCTACAGAACATTTAGTTTTTATGTTGGCATTTCTGGCTCTTAATTTATTTGTTTTATTTTGAAGGTATTTATTTTCTTTTTGTTTGCATATTTACAGAACTGCTGCTGCAGAAGTGATTCTGTGATTCGCCGACCTGCGCACAGAACTGCTGCTGCAGAAGTGATTCGGTGATTCGCCGACCTGCGCACAGAACTGCTGCTGCAGAAGTGATTCGGTGAATGAATCTTTTGAACGAATCAAGTTAAGGAACTGATTCTAGTGATTCAGTACAGTCAAAAGAACTGCCGATCCCATCACTAATTTTCAATGGGAGACAGGTCTGGACTACAGGCAGGCCCGTCTAGTACCTGCACTCTTTTACTGTGAAGCCACGCTGTTGTAACACGTGGCTTGACATTGTCTTGCTGAAATAAGCAGGAACGTCCATGATAACGTTGCTTGGATGGCAACAAATGTTGCTCCAAAACCTGTATGTACCTTTCAGCATTAATGGTGCCTTCACAGATGTGTAAGTTACCCATGCCTTGGGCCCTAATGCACCCCCACACCATCACAGATGCTGGCTTTTGATCTTTGCACCTATAACAATCCGGATGGTTCTTTTCTTCTTTGTTCCACAGGACACGACGTCCACAGTCTCCAAAAACATTTTGAAATGTGGACTCGTCAGACCACAGAACACTTTTCCACTTTACATCAGTCTATCTTAGATGAGCTTGGGCCCTGCGAAGCCGGCGGCGTTTCTGGGTGTTGTTTTTCGCCTTGCATAGTAGAGTTTTAACTTGCACTTACAGATGTAGTGACGAACTGTCGTTACTGACAGTGGTTTTCTGAAGTGATCCTGAGCCCATGCGGTGATATCCTTTACACGCTGACGTCGCTTTTTGATGCAGTACCGCCTGAGGGATCGAAGGTCCGTAATATCATCGCTTTCGTGCAGTGATTTCTCCAGATTCTCTGAACCTTTTGGTGATATCATGGACCGTAGATAGTGAAATCCCTGAATTCCTTGCAATAGCTTGTTGAGAAATGTTGTTCTTAACCTGTTGGACAATTTGCTCACGCATTTGTTCACAAAGCGGTGACCCTCGCCCCATCCTTGTTTGTGAATGACTGAGCATTTCATGGAAGCTGCGTTTATACCCAATCCTGGCACCCACCTGTTCCCAATTACCCCGTTAACCTGTGGGATGTTCAAAATTAGTGTTTGATGAGCATTCCTCAACTTTCTCAGTCTTTTTTGCCACTTGTGCCAACTGTTTTGAAACATGTTGCAGGCATCAAATTCCAAATGAGCGTTTTCCAGTTCCAACTTTAAGTATCTTGTCTTTGCAGTCTATTCAAATGAATATAGGTTGAAAAAGATTTTCAAATCATTGTATTCTGTTTATATTTACGATTTACACAACGTGCCAACTTCACTGGTTTTGGGTTTTGTATTTAGTAGGCTGTTATTGTTAGCCAAGCTAGCTAATTACAAACAATGTAGAGTATTTTAGAAAAAAACATGTGGGTTTACGTTTCGTCTTGGGTAAGCACAAAAAACAAATGAGTAATATTTTCGAAGAACTACCACAGTAGTCAAAGTATTTGAAAATAATGAAATGAGGCTGGGCTCCCTCACTCCATCTCAAACACATAAGAGATGAAAGCCTTAGATTCTGCGCAATTTGAATGGAGGACCAAGCGCCATAACAGACTATGCATTCTGAAATTCTTCAACGGTATAAAAACTGACTCCATTGACGAAACATAGACAAGCTTGGCTTCGACAATGGCGGCAGGTTACTCAAATCTTTTGTCTATTGGAAGTGCTCATATGGGTCAATTCCACCAATTTACCACTTATTTTTCCGAAGTAACAAGCCTTTGGAATAGGGTACGGTTTGTCTCGGTGTGGTCCCTTAATTCGTTAATTTATTTACTATGTACGATCCATTTTAATCTAGTTTGATGCACTCTCTCACATTAATGAAAACAAAACCTACGTCCAGCGAAAACTGTTACCCAGCACCCACAATGCATTGCAAAATCACGTGGCCTTTCAAGGCCAATGTGTAAATAGTCAAAGACAAAGCATGCCCTTAAACCATAAGGGTTGCACGTTATCGTACATTGTGCCCTTTCAAAAGCTTTTTATATATGTATATATTGTGGCTCTTTTTTTTTTACCTACACAAATATGCAGTTCTGTATAAGAGAGCAGACCAAATTCTTGTAATGCCGGAGCATTGTATGGTGCAGCTGATCTATTTTTAGCTGGAAACTACATCTGCTCTGACTGCAGACGCTGAGGGGAAATCACCGGCACTGCCTTGCTGCTGTTCACCCAAACACCCTGATATTACATTATAGACGCGTTATTGCCCTAGTAAACACATATAGACTGTTCATTATAATTGAAAGTTGTGTCTCTTGAACGCACCACTGTATACAATACAACCAGGATTTCATAACATTTAACAGTTTTTCACAAAAAAATGTACTGAAACAAATGACTGCATGTAAAAATTACCCTTATATTTCACAGCAAACATTTCACAGTCAAATACTGTAAATGGTACTGTGAAAGTAATTTGCTTTGAATTCACAATGTTTTTTTTTTATTACAGTGTATTACTAGTGACTGTTGGTTTTAATCTTAGCATGTTGTTACATCACATAGACCTGCTGGTAACCTTCCCGAAGACCCCCAAGTGGTCCAACTCCTTTGCAAGCAGAGGGAGACAGCATGGTGGGTGAGAGAGAGAGGGAGAGACAGACAGAGAGAGAGAGACTAAGAGAGGGAGAGACAGAGAGACTAAGAGCGGGAGCGAGAGAGAGAGACTAAGAGAGGGAGAAAGAGAGAGAGATTAAGAGAGGGAAAGTGAAAGAGACTAAGAGAGGGTGAGAGAGAGAGAGAGAGACTAAGAGAGGGAGAAAGAGAGAGCGAGATTAAGAGAGGGAAAGTGAAAGAGACTGAGAGAGAGAGAGAGAGACTAAGAGGGGGAGTGAGAGAGAGAGACTAAGAGAGGGACAGAGAGAGAGAGATTAAGAGAGGGAGAGCGAGAGAGACTAAGAGATGTGTGAGAGAGAGACTAAGAGGGGGAGCGAGAGAGAGACTAAGAGAGAGAGATTTAGAGAGGGAGAAAGAGAGAGAGAGACTAACAGAGGGAGAAAGAAGGAGAGAGACTAAGAGAGGGAGAGCGAGAGAGACTAAGAGGGGGAGCGAGAGAGAGACTAAGAGAGGGAGAGAGAGAGAGATATTTAGAGAGGGAGAAAGAGAGAGAGAGACTAAGAGAGGGAGAATAAAGAGAGAGACTAAGAGAGGGAGAGAGAGAGATTAAGAGAGGGAGCCAGAGAGAGAGACTAAGAGAGGGAGAGAGAGAGAGAGATTTAGAGAGGGAGAAAGAGAGAGAGACTAAGAGAGAGAGAAAGAAAGAGATAGATTAAGAGAGGGAGAGAGAGAGAGACTAAGAGAGGGAGGGAGAGAGAGAGAGATTTAGAGAGGGAGAAAGAAAGAGAGAGACTAAGAAGAGAGAGAGAGAGAGAGAGAGAGATTTAGAGAGGGAGAAAGAGAGAGAGAGAGACTAAGAGAGGGAGAGAGAGAGAGACTAAGAGAGGGAGGGAGAGAGAGAGAGAGAGAGATTTAGAGAGGGAGAAAGAGAGAGAGAGACTAAGAGAGGGAGAGAGAGAGAGACTAAGAGAAGGAGGGAGAGAGAGAGAGAGAGACTAAGAGAGGGGGGGCGAGAGAGACTAAAAGAGGGAGAGAGAGAGAGAGATTTAGAGAGGAAGAAAGAGAGAGAGAGACTAAGAGAGGCGAGAGAGAGTGAGAGACTAAAAGGGAGAAAGAAAGAGAGAGACTAAGAGAGGGAGAGAGAGAGATTAAGGGAGGGAGAGCGAGAGACTAAGAGGGGGGGAGAGAGAGAGATTTAGAGAGGGAGAAAGAGAGAGAGAGACTAAGAGAGAGGAGAAAGAAAGAGAGGGACTAAGAGAGAGAGAGAGAGATACTAATAGAGGGAGAGCGAGATAGACTAATTAGAGGGGGGAGAGATAGAGACTGAGAGAGGTAGAGAAAGAGATAGAGAGAGAGAGAGAGAGGGGGAAGGTGAAAGAGACTAAGAGAGGGTGAGAGAGAGAGAGAGAGAGAGAGAGAGAGAGAGAGAGAGAGAGAGAGAGAGAGAGAGAGAGATGATGCTCACTTTTCTGATGACACGCCAATATTCGTCAACCTGTGGCTAGGGTGCGCGTGGTGCTCCTGAGGCGGCGGGGGTCTCGGTCGTCACTTGCAGACTCATGGAGAGGAAAAAGAGTCCGAGACATTTCCATAAAGTTGCCACGTCGTGCGCCATCCCCGCTTCATGAATGGACCCATCATGGAGGAGATGCCGTTCCAAAGATTCAAGACTCGGCGGAGGAAGGGTCGCTGCCCGGCAGGTGCGCCCCTGGACGCCATCGTGTGTGAGGACGAGTTCAACAGCCAGGAGCTGGAGGCTCTGTTCCAGAACTACAAGCTGAAGCTGGAGCAGACGGCCACCCTCAAGGCTCTGGCGGTGCTAATCATCGCCGCGTCGTCGCTGTCCCTCGTGGAGCTGCTCTCCAACTCGCGCCTCAGCCTCTCCAAGGGCTCCAACCCCGTGCACTGCGTGGTCTTCCTGTCGCTCTTCATCGTCACCAACGTCAAATACCTGCAGGTCACGCAGCTGCAGCAAATAGCCAAGCTCGCCCTGCTCTTCAGCTTCACCTTCGCGCTGCTCTGCTGCCCCTTCCCGCTGGCCCTCGGCACGTCGGAGACGGTGAGCGCCGCCGCGCCGGAGCAAGGCGTGTGGCAGCTCATGCTGGTCACCCTGGTGGCGTACATGCTGCTGCCGGTGCGGACTCTGCTGGCGGTGCTCTTCGGCGTCATGTTGGCCGCTTCCCACTTCATAGTCATCTCCACGTCGGTGACCGGGAGAACGCAGCAGCTGTGGAGACCGGTAGGTGTTGCACCTGTGGCCCACACACCTCTTTAACCACCTGCTTTTTTTTTTACATTAGTTCACGCACTCGTTCAATCATAGAGGCATTTTTTTCCCCGCATTGCTGAAAAAATGAGGCACATTTGAACCCGGAGGCTCCCATCGGTGACGCATGTGAAGCAATGTTGTGATGGAGAATGCAGACTTTCGATAAGACATTGCAGACATGCTGTAGTATGAAAGCTAGGATAGCTCATTTTAAATTTTAAATTGTTTTTTTTTTTTTTTTACAAATGTTACTCCTTTCTGTAACGTTTATTTCCATAGCTTATTTATTTGTATAGTGGAGGGAATAAGCTTGTCTTGCCAGAGCGTTAACAACATATTGGTATCCTGAACTCACATTTCTATTAGAATCAGTGCTGTCAAAATATATATATATATTTAATCAGATTAATAACACTGAAATAATCATGATTAATCACAGGTTATTACGAGCTTGCATATTTCCAATTAACTTATCTTTTTTTAAATTATGCCTATAATTCACAATCAGTATGTAAGACAAGCAAATGCATTTTTTAAATTGCATTCCATCTAAATAAATTAAGTAAGTTAAGGTAATCGTGTCTCTCACCTTGATAATAAAAGGATTTGGACACAAACTGAGAAGTTGGTCCACTTTGACAGCCATAAATGGTGAAAAAGACCTAAAAAGATGCTTCGATCCACCCCCCTATTTTCCTGGAGAGGATTATGAGTCATTCCTCATCTAAATGGGAATATATCAACAACCGAACAGCATCATAGTGAGAGCAGACATTGTACACTAAGTGGTGTTTTATTTCCAAAGCTTATAGTGGAGGGAATAAGCTTGTCTTGCCAGAGCGTTAACTAAATATCGGTATCCTGAACTCACATTTCTATTGGAATCAGTGCTGTCAAAATAAACATTTTCTTAATCGGATTAATAACACTTTTGGATTTGAAATAATCATGATTAATCACAGGTTGTTACTATCTTGCATTATTCAAATTAACTTCACTTTTTTAAAATGTTACCTATAATTCACAATCATTATGGAAGACAACAACACACATTTCTTTTTTTTTTTATTGCATTCAACCTAAGTAAAGTAATTCAATTAAGGTAATCGTGTCTCTCACCTTAATAATAAAAGGATTTGGACACAAACTGAGAAGTTGGTCCACTTTGACAGCCAATTATACCCGTAAATGGTGAAAAAGATCCTAAAAAGACGCTTCGATCCACCCCCCTATTTTCTTGGCGAGGATTATGAGTCATTCCTCATCTAAATGGGAATATATCAACATCCGAACAGCATCACAGTGAGAGCAGACATTGTACACTACGTGATGTTTTATTTCCATAGCTTATTTATTTGTACAGTGGAGGGAATACTCTTGTTTTGCCAGAGCGTTAACAAAATATTTGTATCCTGAACTCACATTTATATTAGAATCAGTTCTGTCAAAATACATACTTTCTTAATCGGATTAATAACTCTTTTGAATTTGAAATAATCATGATTAATCATAGATTATTACGAGCTTGCATATTTCCAATTAACTTAACTTTTTTTAAATTATGCCTATAATTCACAATCAGTATGTAAGACAAGCAAATGCATTTTTTTTTATTATTGCATTCCATCTAAATAAATTAAGTAAATTAAGGTAATCGTGTCTCTCACCTTGATAATAAAAGGATTTGGACACAAACTGAGAAGTTGGTCCACTTTGACAGCCATAAATGGTGAAAAAGACCTAAAAAGACACTTCGATCCACCCCCCTATTTTCCTGGGGAGGATTATGAGTCATTCCTCATCTAAATGGGAATATATCAACAACCGAACAGCATCACAGTGAGAGCAGACATTGTACACTACTAAGTTGTGTTTTATTTCCAAAGCTTATAGTGGAGGGAATAAGCTTGTCTTGCCAGAGCGTTAACTAAATATCGGTATCCTGAACTCACATTTCTATTGGAATCAGTGCTGTCAAAATAAACATTTTCTTAATCGTATTAATAACACTTTTGGATTTGAAATAATCATGATTAATCACAGGTTGTTACTATCTTGCATTGTTCAAATTAACTTCACTTTTTTAAAATGTTACCTATAATACACAATCATTATGTAAGACAAGCACACAATTTTTATTTTTATTTTTTATTGCATTCAACCTAAGTAAAGTAATTAAATTAAGGTAATCGTGTTTCTCACCTTGATAATAAAAGGATGTGGACACAAACTGAGAAGTTGGTCCACTTTGACAGCCAAGTATACCCGTAAATGGCGAAAAAGACTTAAAAAGACGCTTCGATCCACCCCCCTATTTTCTTGCCGAGGATTATGAGTCATTCCTCATCTAAATGGGAATATATCAACATCCGAACAGCATCACAGTGAGAGCAGACATTGTACACTAAGTGATGTTTTATTTCTATAGCTTATATATTTGTATAGTGGAAGGAATAAGCTTGTCTTGCCAGAGCGTTAACAAAATATCGGTTTCCTGAACTTACATTTCTATTAGAATCAGTGCTGTCAAAATATTTATATTCTTAATCGGATTAATAACAATTTTGGATTTGAAATAATCATGATTAATCACAGGTTATTAGTATCTTGCATTATTCAATTTAACTTAACTTTTTTAAAATGTTACCTATAATACACAATCATTATGTAAGACAAGCACACAAAATTTATTTTCTTTTTTTATTGCATTCAACCTAAATAAAGTAATTAAATTAAGGTAATCGTGTCTCTCACCTTGATAATAAAAGGATGTGGACACAAACTGAGAAGTTGCTCCACTTTGACAGCCAAGTATACCCGTAAATGGTGAAAAAGACTTAAAAAGACGCTTCGATCCACCCCCCTATTTTCTTGCCGAGGATTATGAGTCATTCCTCATCTAAATGGGAATATATCAACATCCGAACAGCATCACAGTGAGAGCAGACATTGTACACTATGTGATGTTTTATTTCCATAGCTTATTTATTTGTATAGTGGAGGGAATAAGCTTGTCTTGCCAGAGCGTTAACTAAATATTGGTATCCTGAACTCACATTTCTATTGGAATCAGTGCTGTCAAAATAAAGATTTTCTTAATCGGATTAATAACACTTTTGGATTTGAAATAATCATGATTAATCACAGGTTATTACTATCTTGCATTATTCAAATTAACTTCACTTTTTTAAAATGTTACCTATAATTCACAATCATTATGTAAGACAACAACACACATTTCTTTTTTTTTTTTTATTGCATTCAACCTAAGTAAAGTAATTAAATTAAGGTAATCGTGTCTCTCACCTTAATAATAAAAGGATGTGGACACAAACTGAGTAGTTGGTCCACTTTGTCAGCCCATTATACCCGTAAATGGTGAAAAAGACCTAAAAAGACGCTCCGATCAACCCCCCTATTTTCTTGGCGAGGATTATG
This sequence comes from Nerophis lumbriciformis, assembly GCF_033978685.3. Lineage (NCBI taxonomy): Eukaryota > Metazoa > Chordata > Actinopteri > Syngnathiformes > Syngnathidae > Nerophis > Nerophis lumbriciformis. Next base: position 33,793,419 of record NC_084561.2, read on the forward strand.
AGTCATTCCTCATCTAAATGGGAATATATCAACAACCAAACAGCATCACAGTGAGAGCAGACATTGTACACTAAGTGATGTTTTATTTCCATAGCTTATTTATTTGTACAGTGGAGGGAATACTCTTGTTTTGCCAGAGCGTTAACAAAATATTTGTATCCTGAACTCACATTTATATTAGAATCAGTTCTGTCAAAATACATACTTTCTTAATCGGATTAATAACTCTTTTGAATTTGAAATAATCATGATTAATCATAGATTATTACGAGCTTGCATATTTCCAATTAACTTAACTTTTTTTAAATTATGCCTATAATTCACAATCAGTATGTAAGACAAGCAAATGCATTTTTTTTTATTGCATTCCATCTAAATAAATTAAGTAAATTAAGGTAATCGTGTCTCTCACCTTGATAATAAAAGGATTTGGACACAAACTGAGAAGTTGGTCCACTTTGACAGCCACAAATGGTGAAAAAGACCTAAAAAGACGCTTCGATCCACCCCCCTATTTTCCTGGGGAGGATTATGAGTCATTCCTCATCGAAATGGGAATATATCAACGACCGAACAGCATCACAGTGAGAGCAGACATTGTACACTAAGTGATGTTTTATTTCCAAAGCTTATAGTGGAGGGAATAAGCTTGTCTTGCCAGAGCGTTAACTAAATATCGGTATCCTGAACTCACATTTCTATTGGAATCAGTGCTGTCAAAATAAATATTTTCTTAATCGGATTAATAACACTTTTGGATTTGAAATAATCATGATTAATCACAGGTTATTACTATCTTGCATTATTCAAATTAACTTCACTTTTTTTAAATGTTACCTATAATTCACAATCATTATATAAGAAAACCACACACATTTCTTTTTTTTTTTACATTCAACCTAAATAAAGTAATTAAATTAAGGTAATCGTGTCTCTCACCTTGATAATAACAAGATGTGGACACAAACTGAGTAGTTGGTCCACTTTGACAGCCCATTATACCCGTAAATGGTGAAAAAGACCTAAAAAGACACTTCGATCCACCACCCTAATTTCTTGGCGAGGATTACGAGTCATTCCTCATCTAAATGGGAATATATCAACATCCGAACAGCATCACAGTGAGAGCAGACATTGTACACTAAGAGATGTTTTATTTCTATAGCTTATATATTTGTATAGTGGAAGGAATAAGCTTGTCTTGCCAGAGCGTTAACAAAATATCGGTTTCCTGAACTTACATTTCTATTAGAATCAGTGCTGTCAAAATATTTATATTTTTAATCGGATTAATAACACTTTTGGATTTGAAATAATCATGATTAATCACAGGTTATTAGTATCTTGCATTATTCAATTTAACTTCATTTTTTAAAAATGATACCTATTATACACAATCATTATGTAAGACAAGCACACACATTTCTTTTTTTTTTATTGCATTCAACCTAAATAAAGTAATTAAATTAAGGTAATCGTGTCTCTCACCTTGATAATAAAAGGATGTGGACACAAACTGAGAAGTTGGTCCACTTTGACAGCCAAGTATACCCGTAAATGGCGAAAAAGGACCTAAAAAAACGCTTCGATCCACCCACCTATTTTCTTGGCGAGGATTATGAGTCATTCCTCATCTAAATGGGAATATATTAACATCCGAACAGCATCAAAGTGAGAGCAGACATTGTACACTAAGTGATGTTTTATTTCCATAGCTTATTTATTTGTACAGGGAGGGACTACTCTTTGTTTTGCCAGAGCGTTAAGAAAATATTTGAAATAATCATGATTAATCACAGGTTATTACTATCTTGCATTATTCAAATTAACTTCACTTTTTTAAAATGTTACCTATAATTAACAATCATTATGTAAGACAACAACACACATTTCTTTTTCTTTTTTTTATTGCATTCAACCTAAGTAAAGTAATTAAATTAAGGTAATCGTGTCTCTCACCTTAATAATAAAAGGATGTGGACACAAACTGAGAAGTTGGTCCACTTTGACAGCCAATTATACCCGTAAATGGTGAAAAAGACCTAAAAAGACGCTTTGATCCACCCCCCTAATTTATTCGCGAGGATTACAAGTCATGCCTCATCTAAATGGGAATATATCAACATCCGAACAGCATCACAGTGAGAGCAGACATTGTACACTAAGTGATGTTTTATAATGTTTGTTGTCTCATGAAGTCTGCAGTGACGATGTTGAGGGAAAAAGTGTGATGAGTTTTTGAACTGAATGCTTAAAATGAGCAAAATACGTAAATATTCCATGTTGGCATGAATGTGCATGTCACTACATTACATACTGTATATACTGTACTTACAGCGTCTATAAAACCTTGATGGAAGTGTTTGGATGTTTTTTAAGCGTTTTGTAGGCAGAAAATAGCGACTCCCCTCAGCTCCATTGTAAGCAAACTTTTGTTTGCATTTATTTAGTAGTTACAATCCATAAAAACATATGTGTGCTTGTCTTACATAAGGATTGTGAAAGATAAAGCTGACCTTGCTGCCTGTATCGAGTAATGTATACATTTTTATCTTTTTTTAATTTGTATTAATATAAATGTTTTTTAAGTTGAATTAATATAATTCTATCCTGTGACCTGCTGTGATTTTGAGACATGTTATAAAAGAGGATAATGTATACCTAGTGCCACATACTGTTTATGTAAACATACAAGTAATTTAAGGCCATTGGATTTTAGAGAGTGTACGGTAAGTTAGAACTTTATAATATAACGAGAAGAAGAGTTCAAGCTCAACTGAAATATTGTACATTTTGGGAAAAGAGAGTTTGCCTATTTTTTTTAAGGTGAAATGGATTGAATAGGTTGATAGATGTGGAACAATGTCCTTTATTTACAAGGGAAGTGGACTTTTGGTGAAATAAGTAGCTTGAATGCTTTAAATAGGCTGAAGGTTTGGACATCAGAATGGTTTCAATCGGAGGAAAAAGCTGTAGTAGTAAAACGTCTCAAGGTTTATTTGTTTTCAAATGTTCTTAAGAAATAAATTGTGCTATGTAAACTGTAGTATTTTTGGAAAAATAGGATCTATTGAAATGTTGAAGAATGCTTTGCATGAAATAAATATTTTGGTGTTGGAACGGTTTGCATCTGTTGCTATAAAGGAAAAAAATACATTAGTTTTCAACAGGATTGTTGACTCTGAACTATTATTGGAATTATTAACCCACTGTTTGTGTGGACGGGTAATAGAGACATTTTTGGTTTGTGCCATAAGAAATGTGCAGCTTTATCACGTTTATACATTTCAACAACAGAACATAAAGTCACTGATTTGCGGGTGTTTGATTTAATTCATGCAGTGGAAGATGCACGAGCATGCACCGTACAACACACACAGGCAAATAAAACACTATTGTTGTTGTTTTCAGGGCTCTATGTAGGGTTGTACGGTATACCGGTATTAGTATAGTACTGCAAAACTAATTAATCATATTCGGCACTATACCGCCTCTAAAAAGTACCGGTACCCCAGCCCTGGTGCCCCCCGTCGTCGTCACGTCGTGACATTGTTGGTTTACGAGCAGACGAGCATGTTTGGCGGCGCACAATCACGGAGTACTTACAAGCAGACACAGTGTGTAGACAGAAAAGGGAGAACGGACGCATTTTGGCTTAAAAACTAAAGATAAAGGTGAAGTTATAACACTGAAACGCCCTCAGGAAGAGGTACTTTAAGACATGGCTAGCTAGCTAGCAGCTAAAGTTAATCCGCAGTCTGCAATGTTGTAGCTACTTCCAAATCACTAATCCTCGCCTCCATGGCGACAAATAAAGTACGTTTCTTACAAGTATCATCTCTGCAGGACGAGGAATAGCTAAACATGCTTCACTACACACTGTAGTTCACCGGCGTCACAATGTAAACAAACACCATTAGTGGATCTACACCTAACATCCACTGTAATGATACCAATTACAGGAGCGTATCTAGTCGATACTACTGTGATTACATCGACATTTTTTAGCATCACAAAATCTTCTTTCGTTTTTGTTAAATGTATATATATATTTATATTATAAACTCAGTAAATACGTCCCTGGACACATGAGGACTTTGAATATGACCAATGTATGATCCTGTAACTACTTGGTATCGGATGGATACCCAAATGTGTGGTATCATCCAAAACTAATGTAAAGCATCCAAACAGAAGAATAGGTGATTATTACATTTTAACAGAAGTGTAAATAGAACATGTTAAAAGAGAAAGTAAGCAGATATTAACAGTAAATTTAACAAGTAGATTAATAATACATTTTCTACCACTTGTCCTTAATAATTCTGACAAAATAATAGAATGAGAAATGACACAATATGTTACTGCATATGTCAGCAGACTAATTAGGAGCTTTTGTTTGTTTACTTACTACTAAAAGACAAGTTGTCTTGTATGTTCACTATTTTATTTAAGGACAAACTTGCAATAAGACACATATGTTTAATGTACCCTAAAATTTTTGTTAAGATAAAGCCAATAATGCAATTTTTGTGGTCCCTTTCATTTAGAAAAGTACCAAAGAGTACCGAAAAGAATCGAAATACACACCGGTACCTAGGGCTGGGCGATATATCGATATACTCGATATATCGCAGGTTTGTCTCTGTGCGATATAGAAAATGACTATATCGTGATATTCGAGTATATGTTCTCACGCAGTTGCTTTTAGCTGCGATTCTCACTCTTTTTTGTCTCTCCTTCTCACAGAGACATAAAACAAGCGCACCTTCTTAAATACGTCACATACGTATACGCCCTCGCGGAGCAGAGAGGTAGCGGCATGGGTAACGTTAGCTGTGGTGCGAGTGGTAATACGAGAAAAAGAAGGTGCAAATTCCCAAGAAAAACAGCACGGGGTCCATCGTCTGGCAGTGGTTTGGCTTCAAGCGGGAATATGTCGAACAGACAACCGTAATTTGTCAAGTGTGGGGCAAAAGTGTTGCTACAAAAAGTAGCACCACTGCTAATATGTAGCATCATTTGAAAAGTCACCCGCTAGAGAATGAAGAGTGCTTGAAACTCTGCATGTCAACATCTCCGTTCAGTGCCACACCAACAAAATGCCGAGGCAACCATTTCCAGATCAACACCATATGAAAAAAATAGTCAACAACAGAAGGAGATAACGTCTGCAGGAACCTACCACATAGCGAAGGACATACACTATTTGATTTCCTATTATGCAGCATATTTTTATTTGTCAGTTATTAAAATATCTTGTGTGACATCATGCACAAAAGTGCACTTTATTTGTTTTAAACTATTGTAGTGGCGTTCTGTACAAAAAGTGCACTTTAATTTAGTGTTGTTTTGATATGTCATCTTAGTGACATCATGCACAAAAGTGCACTCATAGCTTGTTTTTAAATGTCTCTGACAATCTTGCACTTTCTGTTTTGAAATTACATGAATGTTTGTGCCACTGCTTAATAACTGTTTAATAAATACAGTTTTGGTCAATTGACTCAGTTGTGATTTCTCTCTCTGCATGACAGTTTAAAATGAGCATATATTAATGCAGTACGAACAATAATGTTTTAATGCAGACACATAGAATCATCATACTGGTGTGATTATATGCATCAAGTGTTCATTCAAGGCTAAGGCAAAATATCGAGATATATATCGTGTATCGTGACATGGCCCAAAAATATCGAGATATTAAAAAAAGGCCATATCGCCCAGGCCAGGGGTCGGCAACCCGCTAGAGCGGCTCTTTAGCGCCGCCCTAGTGGCTCTCTGGAGCTTTTTCAAAAATGTATGAAAAATGGAAAAAGATGAGGGGGAAAAAATATTTTTTTTGTTTTAATATGGTTCCTGTGGGAGGACAAACATGACACAAACCTCCCTAATTGTTACTGTTATTGTTTATATTAAACATGCTTCACTGATTCGAGTATTTGGCGAGCCCCGTTTTGTCGTACTAATTTTGGCGGTCCTTGAACTCACTGTAGTTTGTTTACATGTATAACTTTCTAGGACGTGTTTTATGCCACTTCTTTTTCTGTCTCATTTTGTCCACCAAACTTTTAAGGTTGTGCATGAAAGGTGAGTTTTGTTGATGTTATTGATTTGTGTGGAGTGCTAATCAGACATATTTGGTCACTGCATGACTGCAAGCTAATCGATGCTAACATGCTATTTAGGCTAGCTATATGTACATATTGCATCATTATGCCTCATTTGTAGCTATATTTAAGCTCATTTAGTTTCCTTTAAGTCCTCTTAATTCAATTTATATCTCATGACACACTATCTGTATGTAATATGGCTTTTATTTTTTTGCGGCTCCAGACAGATTTGTTTTTGTATTTTTGGTTCAATATGGCTCTTTCAACATTTTGGGTTGCCGACCCCTGGCCCAGGCCTACCGGTACCAACATATTGGTATCGGGACAACAGTAGCTCTATGTAAGTGCACAGGCTTTAACGCTAACTTACATATAATTGTACTTCTAATATAACAGTATATCGATGAATGGGTATAAATGCAAAGTATAATATGGACCAAATCAGCTGTATAACAAATAATAAGTTAGTATGGCTGTGCAACGGTACGTTGTGTAAACTTCACTGGCTCGCACTGCTCGATTTAACTCTCAATTTGTGGGGATGGGTGGACGCTGGGCAGGCTACAGTGATTGTATGATTACATGTGGGTGTGCCAATTATCTCGTGGAATTAACTGTGCTGAGAAAAGACTGACTGAGCGACTGGAAAAGTCCTGTGCATTTATTGACTTCAATTGAATAGAGTTATGAGCAACAACAAATGACATGATTTACCTGAATTGTTCCTTCCAGCTGGATATCATTTCCTTTTACTGGAGTGTCATATTTAACACTTATGAGTTATTTGACAAAACGAGTAATGTAAAAAGGCGCGCGTTACACAACTTCAGGTCAGAGTGGCTTTTCTCTATTTGAGGTTCACCATCAGTTCGTTCAAATTCATTCTACCATAAAAGCAGAGTTACAATGACATCTACTCTGCAGAGTCAGAACGACAAAGTACGCATGCAGTCACATTATGTTTGTCAACGAGCAAAAAAAAAAGGGGCAGCGCCAAATTCTTTTGTGGCAATCCGCTCAAGGTAAATGACTGAATTCGCTTGCCAAATAACTCTTCAGCATTCACCCAGTAAACCTCAAAACTCCCACATACACATTTACATCCAACATTTACCGTATTTTTCGGACTAAGGCGCACATAAAATCCTTTCATTTTCTAAAAACTCGACAGTGTACGCCTAATGTACGGAATAATTTTGGTTGTGCTTGCGACCTTGAAGCTATTTTATATGGTACATGGTGCAATGACAAGTGTGACCAGTAGATGGCAGTCACACATAAGAGATATGTGTATACTGCAATATGATGTCAGTCACACATAAGAGATACATGTAGACTGCAATACGACTCAAGTAAACAACACCAAAATGTGTCCAATGTTCCATTGAAAATATAGAACATTACACACAGCGCTCAAAAATCTAAATCTTTTAGTACGACTTTGATTAGCTATGAAGCCGTTCCGCTTGATGGATTGTACTGTCCTTCAACATACAAGTATTATTATGGTGTGTGTACTATAAGGTAAGACATATTATCTGGCGTTTTGTTTTGCAATATTATGCGATATTTCTTACCTTCTGGTACCTGCTGATCTGTATTTTGGATCTGCATAAATCCTGAAAATGTGCACGCATCCGCCTTTGTAGTCCGTGAAGACAACATAGTCAATAAGCTTCTTCTTTTTCTCTATCTTCTTGTTATGGGACATTCATCCTCCGCTGTTGCCATTTCTAATATAAAGTAGTGTAAAGTTCTTACTTATATCTGTCAGTAAACTTGCCATGCAAGCGCTAAAACATACCGGTGTAGTGAGTTAACATAATTCAACCCAGGAACTTTAGTTATTAGAGAGTTCCGGTTGGACAGTTTTTACGCGACACATTTCCGGCGTTATTAAACTTGTGAGCCACGGATGAGGAGATGCTGCTCCGTTATTGATTTACCATATATTACCAAATAGTAGCCCGGGCGTTTATTTCACAAAATGGGGTCAGACCCCGGGCGGCTATTAGGACATGGGCGGTTATTTGCACAAGGCTTTTATTTATTTTTGCACCAGCCTGCACCAGGCCATTATTTGGTTACAATGGTTAGTGTCCAGTATTTTTTTTTCGTACTAAAAACTTTAAATGTAAAAGCTAATGTAAACACACAAACAAAAAAACAAGACTATCAAAAGACAAGAGATCAACAAGGCCTCAACATGACAGTAGTGCAACAATTGTCAAATAGAATACAAATACTAAAAATAAATAAACTTTTTAAATAAAGCAGCCTACCGGGAAAAATAAAATTATGGTACCAAGTACTCAAGTATAAAACCCACCATCAAAACAGAACAATAATACTGTCACTGTCCTTTGCCTTAATGCGGATCATTTTGCGGGACACACGGTGGTTCAGTCCACGAACGTGATGTATCCACTGACACAAATTAGCATCAAGCTCGTCGCTCACTTTCTTCCTACCTCCACCAGATAAGCGAGCCCGTTTTCCATCGATTGCCGACTGAGATTGTAGTTCTCCCTTTTTTTGTTTCCATTCTCGTACACGTTTTGGGTCAACGTTAAACTGCCTGGCCGCTGCCAAACCAGAACTCTGCTCCGCATACTTCACAACCGCTAGCTTGAATTTTAAGTCAAACTTTCTGTTCTTCCCCCTTAAAGTATTCCCGTCCATCAGTTGTGGTGTACCGGTATCCTGTTCATTCAACTCACTGCTGCTGTTGCTTGCCATGTTGAAACTTTTCCTCGTGGGTTTGTTGTTGTCGTTGAGTGTGTGTTACGCTATATGCGGTCACCCATTGCAATATGTTGATTACCCAGAATCCCCACGTAACGTCTGCTGTTACCGTAATGACCAGAATTATTGCACCTTTGCTTTTCCTTTTAGCTTATAAATTGGGTTTAATGAAGTCAATATGATTTTAATCTAAATTATGCAAATAACAGCCCATGGGCGGCTATTTGGACATAGGCGTTTATTAGGAAGAGGCGTTTATTTCACAAAATGGGGTCAGACCCCGGGCGGCTATTAGGACATGGGCGGTTATTTGCACAAGGGCGTTTATTTGGTAATATACGGTAAGTAAAGTCTGAATGTCTTTAAAATAGTTAGCTCCATCTTTTGACACTTCTTCTACTCCCGTCCTTGCACGCTACACCGCTACAACAAAGATGGCGGCGAAAAGACGCTGCTGAAGGTGAGACCGCCCACAAAACAGCGCATCCTGAAGCGACCGCCAGAAAGCGGCTTGAAGATGATCTGTAGAACATAATCTATGCAACATTTTGACCAAAGAACCAACATTACATGTTATGTAGACCACAAGGAAGGGTTTTCAATTTAGAAAAAATAAATAAATAATATGACCCCTTTAATGCGCTTTATATTCCGGTGCGCCTTTTGTATGAAACTACACCTGACTAGACCCGCTCATTTGCAGTGCGCCTTATAATCCGGTGCACCCTATGTTCCGGAAAATACGGTACACATATGCTGAAGTTAAACTCATAAACATTACCTCGCATTACCATGGAAAAAGGCTTAGGATTGTCTAGAAGTTCATCACACAAAGAGATTTTATGTCAGAACGTTCTACTTCATTTACAGCCTTCCCAAATTAAATCAGAAGGCATTTTTCATTTTGATGGATCTGGATAAACAGTCCCTAATGAAAATAGCGGAGCATCGAATAACTCAAGCAGTGTTTTACTGAGTAGCGTAGACGCAAACACAAGGCATCCATCTTGGTGTATAGACATATTGTTTTTTGTTATTAGTTACATCATTAATCAATAAAAACAACAACTTTGACCTGATCTACGAAAAGTTTGTGGTCTAAAACATGTACAAAGTTGATTTCCTAAGCTTGTGCGCTGAGGATTGCAATACATTTACTGTAAAAGTGTTAGTATTCATTAGAGATGTCCGATAATATTAGGCTGCTGATATTATCGGCCGATAAATGCTTTAAAATGTAATATCGGAAATTATCGGTATCGGTATCAAATAGTAAAATTTATGACTTTTTAAAACGCCGCTGTACGGAGTGGTACATGGACGCAGGGAGAAGTACAGAGCGCCAATAAACCTTAAAGGCACTGCCTTTGCGTGCCGGCTCAATCACATAATATCTACGGCTTTTCAGACACACAAGTGAACAGCCATACAGGTCACACTGATGGTGGCCGTATAAACAACTTTAACACTGTTACAAATATGCGCCACACTGTGAACCCACACCAAAAAGACAAACACATTTCGGGAGAACATCCGCACCGTAACACAACATAAACACAACAGAACAAATACCCAGAACCCCTTGCAGCACTAACTCTTCCGGGACGCTACAATATACACCCCCCGCTACCCCCCTAACCCCCCGGCCCCCAACCCCGCCCACCTCAACCTCCTCATGCTCTCTCATGTCCCAAATTCCAAGCTGCTGTTTTGAGGTATGTTAAAAAAAATAATGCACTTTGTGACTTCAATAATACATATGGCAGTGACATGTTGGCATTTTTTTCCATAACTTGAGTTGATTTATTTTGGAAAACCTTGTTACATTGTTTAATGCATCCAGCGGGGCATCACAACAAAATTAGGCATAATAATGTGTTAATTCCACGACTGTATACATACCTGCCAACTACTCCGGTTTTCCCGTAATTAGTACGGTTTTCATCAACCTATTCCGGGTTACGGTTGCAGTGATAAAAAATACGTTTTTTCATTAATTAAAAAAAAATATTAAAAAAAAAGTTTTATTCACGAAATCGCGTAACAACAATGACAATCGACACTGCTTCCCGTAACTTCCTATCGAGCCATTCCGAATGCCATGCGCGAGGCTATTTATAGCACCGCTGCCAAGCACGAGGCATCAGTTGCCATTGTTTCCAAACGAGCGAACGATCATGGAATCAGCCGGGGAAAAATCGCAAACGAGTCTTAAACCGAAAAGAAAACTGCAGTCATTCCGTGAAGAATATTCAAAAGCCTATCCGGGAATAATTATCCGTTCCAAAAAGGGTGAAAACTACGCGAATTGCACCTTGTGCAGACAAGATTTTTCGATCGGACACGGAGGAATTAGCGATGGATTTTAGCCACAAAAAGGTAATGACACCAATGTTATCTTTGGAATTGTTTAGTACTGTTATACTGTTAAAAGTGTTTATACTATTTATGCTTTCAAGTCCAAGTTGAAGAAATCTTGTTAAATGTTGACAGCATAACTACCAAAATACAGAAGTATGTCCTTAATATTTTTGCAGTGCTATTTCTGTTGAAAAGTTAAAATGATTACATTAGAGATGTGATGTGCCACTTTTCAAGTGTCTGATGGCTTAAATTAATTTTCATTAATTTTTCATATTTTGAATTCTTTTGAAAGGCTTACAAAAAAACTACATTTGAATTGTAATTCCATGCTATTGACAGGACTATTAATTTTAATGAAGTTAGCTTACCATGTTTACAGTATGATAATTGTGATAGAAATGTGAATTTTAGGCACAGAATATTTTTTACAATTGAACAAGGCAGTAGATTATACAAGCTTGGACAGAAAGTTAATAATGACACCAATTTTTTTTTTAATGGAATTGTTTAGTACTGTTTTACCATTTGTTTACTGTAAAAAGTGTTTATACTGTTTATACTTTCAATTAACAAATTGAAGTCTTGTGAAAGGTTGACAGGATAACTGGCATTAACTGTCAAAATAATTTCAAACTATTGAAGTTAGCTTACAGAATAAACATGTCAATCAACCCATATGATTTTTGCTGTAATATTTTTGTTTTGAAAAGTCACTGTGACTGATAGAAAAGTGATGGTTTTAGCAACATTTTAACCTGTCTGAATGCTAATAATCATTTTGCGTCGGGGGGCTTCGCCCCTCTGAACCCCCCAACAGGACTTTGTCCTGGACCTACCGGGGCCTGCGGCCCCAGGACCCTGGCTACTAGGTTTTTCTGATTTCAAAAGTTGGCAGGTATGTGTATATATCGCTATCGGTTGATATCGGAATCGGTAATTAAGAGTTGGACAATATTGGAATATCGGATATCGGCAAAAAAGCCATTATGGGACATCTCTAGTATTCATGTATATGCAGAATATATACTGAATATTAGAACACCTACAATACTTGAAGGAGGAGATGCAAATATCAAGTAGTGGCCACAATCTAATAAATCCATCCTGGAATGTTTTTCATCTACTGTTTATTTAGCACATTTAGAAGGTATATAAGAAGAAGAACAGATCAGATTTATGTAGCGCTTTTCTAGACACTTAAAGCGCTTTACAGTGAGAACTGAGAACCCATCATTCATTCACTCCACACTCACACATGAGCTACATTTGTCTGATGGAAATGTGGCTGCCAATTTCCACCCACGACCTCTCCGACCACCAAACATTCATTCACAAGTGTGAGCAACATTCGGAGCCCAAGGACACAACAGCCGTGACTCGGATGACGGAAACTGGATTCGAACCAACAACCCTGAAGTTGCTGGATGGCCGCTCTACCATCTGAGCCACACCACACCACTACTTACAGTACGGGCAAACTGGCACAATTACACATAAATGGCTGTAAAATGAGGCAGGCACAATGCAAAGATAGACGATGGAGATCGAATCCTTCGTCTTATGACTGTGTGTCAAAAAATGTGGACTATAAGAAATGAAATTATCCGACATATTGTATTTTCAGCAATGCTATTTTATAATATTAAAAAATAAAATAAATTCAACTCGATGAGGCAATTCCTGAAGGAATTGCGCGTGAATGCTCCAATGCTGAAGTTGAACTGAAATCCTGGAATTTTTTTTTTTTAATTGTTGAAGTAGAGCACACAGTTTGAATCAGATGAAAAATGTGGGAATTGAGGAATTATGAAGAATGTCCCATTGATTTCAATGGGAATTTCCCCCAAATTTGGGAATTTCGAAAAAAGCGGGAATGTTTTGGAAAATGGTAAAAAATTTGAATTGTTTTCAAATCGGTAGAGAAATGTTGAAGTAGTAACATGTTGAATTGAGAAATGGTATTACGGAATTCCTGGAATTTTAGGAAAACCTGGAATTTTTTTCAGTTCAAAAAACAACTTCATTTTTTGTACTGATTAAGAGGAATGTTTTGACGGTGGAACGGTTGAAATTAGTTGAAAATGTGGAAGGAGTAGTCGCCAGAAAAAAGGGTGGAAATAGGGCTTTGAAAAACCAGGAATTCTGGAAAATCCTGGAATTCTTTTGAACTTGGAAAAAAGTTAGTTTTGAATTTCCAGGATGGTGAAATGTGTTGAAGGTGGAATGGTTTGAATCGGTTGAAAAATGTGGAAATGGTGGAAGTTTGAAACATGGCCAATTAATTTTGAATGGGAAACATGTCCCGGAAAACCTGGAATTCTGGGAAATCTGGGAATTTTTGAAATGTGTCAAGGGAAAGCCCGCAATTCTCGAATAAGCTGAACAGTTTGAAGTTGGAACGTTTTGAATCCGATGAAAAATGTGGAAGGTAGAGCGCGCTAAAATCTGGAGAAGAAAAAGAAGAAGAAGTTTAACTAATAGAGGCAATACCTGAAGGAATTGCGTGTGAATGCTCCAATGCTAAAGTTGAACTGAAATGCTGACATAATGTAGTATGAATGTAAGAATAGTTTGAATGTTGGAATGGTTTGAATGTTGAAGAGCTGACACTGAAATGCTAATGGCATGTAGGATGAATGTAGAAATGTTTTAAATGTTGAAATCATTTAAACGCTGAAATGAATGTTGGAATGGTTTGAATATTGAAGAGTTAGAATTTCCAGGAAAAACGGAATTTGGTTTGGAACTTTGAAAAGTGTTAGTTTGCATGTCCAGGATGAGTGGAATGTGTTAATGTTGGACTGGTTTGAATAGGTTGAAAAATGTGGGAATTGTGGAACTTGAAAAAATGTCCCATTCATTTCAATGGGAACTTCCTGGAAATTTGGAAATTTTGGGAAAAGCGGGATTTTTTGGAAAATGATTAGGAGCATGAATGTCCTGAATGAGCTGAATTGGTTGGTGTTAGAAATGTTAAAATCGGGCAAGAAATGTTGAGGTAGTAAATGGTATTAGGGAATTTCGGGAAAATCTGGAATTTTTTTGAACTTGGAAAAAGTGTAGTTTGAATTTCCAGAATGGTGGAATGTGTCAAAGGTGGAATGGTTTGAATGGGTCAAAGAATGTGGAAATTGTGGAAGTTTGAAGAATGTCTGATTAATGTCAATGGGAATTTCCAAAACATTTGGGAATTTCAGGAAAAGACGGAATTTTTTTGAAAATGGTAAACAACTTGAATGGTCAGAGATTGTTGAAATGGTTGGTGTTGAAATTTTCCAAATCGGTCGAGAAATGTTGAAGTAGTAACATGTTGAATGGAGAATTTGTATTACGGAATTCCTGGAATTTTTGGAAAACCGGGAATTTTTTCCAGTTCAAAAAACAACTTAGTTTTTTGTCCTGATTAAGAGGAATGATTTGACGGAACGGTTGACATACGTTGAAAAATGTGGAAGGAGTAGTTGCCAGAAAAAAAAGTGGAAATAGGGCTTTGGAAAAGCAAAAATTCTGGAAAATCCTGGAATTTTTTTGGACTTGGAAATAGGGTAGTTTAAATTTCCAGGATGGTGAAATGTGTTGAAGGTAAAATGGTTTGAATATGTTGAAAAATGTGGAAATGGTGGAAGTTTGAAAAATGGCCAATTAATTTTGAACGGGGAAAATGTCCCGGAAAACCTGGAATTCTGGGAAATCTGGGAATTTTTGGAATTTGTCAAGGGAAAGTCCGCTATTCCCGAACAGGCTGAACAGTTCAACGTTGGACTGGTTTGAATTGGGTGAAAAATGTGGAAGGTAGAGCGCGCCAAAATCTGGAGAAGAAGAAGAATAAATAGATTACATTTGGTGTAAAAACCATGTGTGAATGTTTGGGAGAATTCACACAATTATTTTGTTTTGATGTTTGCTATATATCCTATACAAAAACACTTCTTGCAACATGCATTTTCTTTTTGTTGTCACGCATCTGGATCTTTCCGCCTCCCAGAGCTCGCCTTCGGCGTGCTAAAAATAGGGTCTGTTGTCTAGATAACGCTTCTATATGGCCTATAAAAGGTGGTATGGATTATCGTTGTGTGCTGCATGTTCCACAACATAACAAACACCACAAGTTGGAGCATGATTTATGAATGTGGAGAGAAATAATAGTTAGAGATGTATGATAATGGCTTTTTTGCCGATATCCGATATTCCGATATTGTCCAACTCTTAATTACCGATTCCGATATCAACCGATACCGATATATACAGTCGTGGAATTAACACATTATTATGCCTAATTTTGTTGTGATGCCCCGCTGGATGTAAAAAAGTTTTCCAAAATAAATCAACTCAAGTTATGGAAAAAAATGCCAACATGGCACTGCCATATTTATTATTGAAGTCACAAAGTGCATAATTTTTTTTAACATGCCTCAGAACAGCAGCTTGGAATTTGGGACACGCTCTCCCTGAGAGAGCATGAGGAGGTTGAGGTGGGCGGGGTTGAGGTGGGGGGGTTAGGGGGTCAGCGGGGGGTGTATATTGTAGCGTCCCGGAAGAGTTAGTGCTGCAAGGGATTCTGGGTATTTGTTCTGTTGTGTTTATGTTGTGTTACGGTGCGGATGTTCTGCCGAAATGTGTTTGTCATTCTTGTTTGGTGTGGGTTCACAGTGTGTAACAGTGTTAAAGTTGTTTATACGGCCACCCTCAGTGTGACCTGTATGGCTGTTGACCAAGTATGCTTTGCATTCACTTGTGTGGGTGAAAAGCCGTAGATATCATGTGATTGGGCCGGCACACAAAGGCAGTGCCTTTAAGGTTAATTGGCGCTCTGTACTTCTCCCTACGTCCGTGTACCACTCCGTACAGCGGCGTTTTAAAAAGTCATACATTTTACTTTTTGAAACCGATACCGATCATTTCCGATATTACATTTTAAAGTATTTATCGGCCGATAATATCTAATAATAGTCTTTCTCCATTGGCACTGCCGGTACAGCACACACAAACCTAATTATAATAGGGCGATTTGTACCATTTTTTTTTTACACCACTCTCGGTCAATCGTCCGAAACACACCCACTAATAGTACACACAGTTTTATAGTTTGCAAACGCGATCGAGCGCGTGTTGTATGGGATCATAGTAGATCAGGCCCTTTGTCTGTCTTTTCACTGTAAAACAATTGTTCTCCATGTCACTCTGTGTTGCAATCTTCTGCCCCTGTTGTGGGCCATTGTGTAGCATAAACAAACACATATATGGACACGTGATATTTAGATTAACACACTCATTGAAAATAAAGATTAAAGGTAAAATGGTTTGTCATGGTTGCCGAATTTCATCTTTCAGTTTGGTAACATATACAGTGCAACAGTGCATATAGGAAGTATTCACAGCGCTTCCCTTTTTCCACATTTTGTTATGTTGCAGCCCTATTCCAAAATGTAATACATTCACTTTTGTCATCAACATTCTAGAGACAATACCCCATTATGACAATGTGAAAAGAAATTGCAAAGATATCAAAAAATAAAAATAAACTACAAATAAAATACAATTTCCATGAATATTTACTAATACTTTGTTGATGCATCAATTACAGTCTCAAGTCTTTTTCAATACGACGCCACAAGCTTGGCACACCTATCTATGGGCAGTTTCTCCCATTCTTTTTTGTCCATTTCTCTTTGAAGAACCTCTAAATCTCCATCAGATCGTTGGTTTTCATCCAGGATATCTCTGTACAGCAGTGGTCCCCAACCACCGGTCCAGGGACCGGTACCGGTCCGTGATGCAATTGCTACCGGGCCGGGCAGAAACAATAATTAATTTATAAACTACCGCATTTTCTCGGACTTAACTTTCGCCTGTCCCACTAAACACACCAAAAAGCGTGTTATTAGATATATATTACAACTCTTTTGTTATAGTACCACATTTTTCGGAGTATAAGTCGCATCAAAGTATAAGTCGCATCTGCCGAAAATGCATAATTAAAAAGGAAAAAAACATATATAAGTCGCACTGGAGCCCGGCCAAACTATGAAAAAAACTGCGACTTATAGTCCGAAAAATACGGTACATGGGAAAATGCACATTAATGGACATGTAAAATATTAATGTGCCAGATTGTAGCCAAAGGTTCATTTCTCATGCTCATTTTTTTCTGCTTTTATTTACCACCCGTAGAAAGCCAGTCTGTGAAAATAATGCTTGTGTCATGTCTGTGTGATCATGTTTTGTTTGGCCATGTGCTTTTTTGGATTTTGTCAGTTCCTGTTTTTTCACTCCCCGTTTTGTTTCCATGACAACCCATTAGTTTTCACCTGTCCTCATTTCACACACCTGATTTGTTTGCACTCACACACCCGTTGTTAATCATGTCTGTGTTATTTAAGCTTTTCATTTTCTGTTGGTCGGCCTGGCGACATCACATTCATGATCTGCACTCTTGACACACTCCTGACACTCTGTTTCATGTTCATAGTCCATGCTGCCCTGTTCACGTCATCGCAAGTAAGTTTTGTCGATTAATGCCACAGTAAGTGTCTTTTGTTTTTTGTGAATAGTTCTCTGCCTTTGTGCGAGTTTTTGTTTTTATAGCCATGTTTTGTACTTCCGCCCTTGTGCGCGCCTTTTGTTTATTCCTTTTTTGAATGTTAGAATTAAATATGTATTCACCTTCACGCCGTGTCCGGTCCAAATCCTTTGCACCTTGGGAAAACAATCCACGCCAAAGTCCAAGTCTTGACAGCTTGGTGGAAAAAAGGTTGGGGAACTCTGCTGTACAGTATTGAGCAAAGGCTGGAAATACCTTTTGTACATGGGATTTTTTTAGTTTTTAATTAAACATTTTATTTTATTTTTTTAAACTGAAGTTTTTTCACATTCCCACTCTTGGTTATTGTGTGTAGAATTTAGGGGACAAAACATAATCTATTCCATTTTTGAATAAGACTGTAACATAACAAAATGCGGGAAGAGTTAATCGCTTTGAATACTTTTAGGATGCACTGAAATCTCAATCTTTTTGCCTTTGGAAAAAAACACAACCACCTTGTAAATCAATAAATACCCCTCAGCAGTACATTAGTGAATTATTGTAGACTAATTGACTCCTCTTTTACTCCATTTTCTGATATTGCAAGTGCAAATGCCCATCCATCAGCTTTGTTTGCAGTGTCTGTTCTTGTTTGTGTGTAGCTGATAGCCAACGGGGTGCTGTTCACCAGTGTCAACTTGACGGGAGTGTTTGTGAGGATTCTCACCGAGCGAACCCAGAGGAAAGTCTTTCTGCAAGCCCGAAACTGCATCGAGGAGAGACTCAGGCTAGAGGATGAGAATGAAAAACAGGTGAGGCTCAACATGGTTCCACGTTTCCAAAATATTGTCTTTTGCTTGTATTGTCACAAAATCGCCTTTAGAGATTACTAAAATGTCATGTTTTCTATATGCAAGTTTTGCACCTCAAAATAAATCTGGCAGTCATTCACCATAATATCAATACATTTTGGAGTTATCGGTAGATAACTAGAACACTCCCTTTCCATCACCAGACTCAGTATGCTCCCTCCTCCTGGTGTGACGTCATCTACAGAACCGGGGCTTCATGTAACAGTTGCATGGCTCTCCTACTAAAAATAGATGCAAGTTCAAATCCAGAAAACGGCGTACGCATGTAAATATTGAGATGTATTAAAGTATTCGCAAGCACAAATTTAAGCACATTTCATAGTTACATAGCAATCTACTTAGAAACGGCCGCAGACATGGGCGTGGCTTGGTATGCCCAGACCACGCCCCCTTATATGCAAATCATATTGAAAGTAGCTGGGCACGGTTTGACCAATCCCAAGTAGTATGTCAAACCTTTGAAAAGGTGGCTGACTGTGATTAACCACCATATAAGTATCATTTGTGTAACTCCCAACTAGGCTTGTCCCAATACCCGTACCAAAATCGATACTTTTCGATACTTTTCTAAATAAAGGGGACCACAAAAAAATGGCATTATTGTCTTTATTTTAACAAAAAATTAAACATATGTTTCTTATTGCAAGTTTGTCCTTAAATAAAATAGTGAACTTTTCACAACTTTTCTTTTATTAGTAAACAAGCAAACAAAGGCTCCTAATTCAGCTGCTGAGTTATGCAGTAACATACACTATATTGCCAAAAGTATTTGACCACCTGCCTTGACTCACATACGAACTTGAAGTGCCATCCCATTCCTAATCCATAGGGTTCAATATGATGTCGGTCCACCTTTTACAGCCAGTACAGCTTCAACTCTTCTGGGAAGGCTGTCCACAAGGTTGCGCAATGTGTTTTTAGGAATTTTCGACCATTCTTCCAAAAGCGCATTGGTGAGGTCACACACTGATGTTGGTCGAGAAGGCCTGGCTCTCAGGCTCCGTTCTAATTCATCCCAAAGGTGTTCTATCGGGTTCAGGTCAGGACTCTGTGCAGGCCAGTCAAGTTCATCCACACCAGACTCTGTCATCCATGTATTTATGGACCTTGCCTTGTGCACTGGTGCACAGTCATGTTGGAAAAGGAAGGGGCCCGCTCCAAACTTTTCCCACAAGGTTGGGAGCATGGAATTGTCCAAAATGTTTTGGTATCCTGGAGCGTTCAAAGTTCCTTTCACTGGAACTAAGGGGCCAAGCCCAACTCCTGAAAAACAACCCCACACCATAATTCCTCCTCCAGCAAATTTCACACTCAACACAATGCAGTTAGAAATGTACCGTTCTCCTGGCAACCTCCAAACCCAACCTCGTCCATCAGATTCCCCGATGGAAACGCGTGATTCATCACTCCAGAGAAGGCGTCTCCACTGCTCTAGAGTCCAGTGGCGACCTGCTTTACACCACTGCATCCCACGCTTTGCATTGGACTTGGTGATGTATGGCCTAGATGCGGCTGCTCGGCCATGGAAACCCATTCCATGAAGCTCTCTGCGTACTGTACGTGGGCTAATTGGAAGGTTACATGAAGTTTGGAGCTCTGTAGCAACTGACTGTGCCAGTACTTTTTAGAGGCGGTATAGTACCGAATATGATTCATTATTATCGCGGTACAATACTAGTACTGGTATACCGTACAACCCTACTCCCAACATAATGTGCTTGTACAGTAGCCTGGTCACATGAGCCAGATTACAGTTTCATGAAAAACCAACAACCCCCCGCCCCTCAACCCCCACCCTGTTGCGAACCCGAGAGGGACAATTGCGGTAGAAAAATGGATTTGTTGAAATATTTTACATTTAAAAATGCCAGTATGTCACAAAGTATACGAAAGACTTTGACTCTTGTTTGATTACTCAATTTATTAATACAACAAAGGAATGCTTCGTGGCTAAGGAGTCACAGGATCACGTTTGGAAAGCAATAGGTAGTGAAATGGTTGCCAAGATACATTTCCTCACAAATATTAATATGGGGCAGCACAGTGTCACAGGTGTGTGCTGTTGCCTCACAATAAGAAGGTCCTGGGTTCGATGCCCGGGCTCGGGGTCTTTCTGTGTGGAGTTTGCATGTTTTCCCCACGACAGCGTGGGTTCCTTCCGGGTACTCCGGCTGCTGATTGGCAACACTAAATTGGCCCTAGTGTGTGAATGTGAGTGTAAATGTTGTCTGTCTATCTGTGTTGGCCCTGCCATGAGGGGGCGAACTGGGCTAAACTCCAGCCATTTATGCGTCCACGATAGGGACAAGCGGTAGAAAATAATTGATGCATCTCAACTGTGCCGTGAAAAAGGGCATACGGCAGGTTTCTATTATTTTCATCCCTTAATTGCATGTTTTTGTCGCCCTGGTCCATCATTACGTCAAAACGTATATGTAAACGTATACATTATGAGCAAAAAAATAAATAGAAAATAATCTGAAAGTATATGTGTTATTACATTTTCCACTACACTGGACAAACATAGCTTCTTTGTAAGGCTATGGTTTAAGTTCTTAGTCAGAGATTTTGCATTTGCATTCTCCCAACACATCTTGAGAAAAACATCAGTAGAAGAGGACGCAAAATACAAAACCCAAAACCGGTGAAGTTGGCACGTTGTGTAAATCGTAAATAAAAACAGAATACAATGATTTGCAAATCCTTTTCAACCTATATTCAATTGAATAGACTGCAAAGGCAAGATGCTTAACGTTCGAACTGAGAAACGTTATTTTTTGCAAAAACTAGTTAAGGGACGAACAGTAGAAAATTAATGGATGAATGGATTAGTTCATTTGGACTTTGATGCCTGCAACAAGTTTAAAAAAATCTGGCCCAAGTGGCAAAAAGACTAAGAAAGTTGAGGAATGCTCATCAAACACTTATTGGGAAAATCCCACAGGTGAACAGGCTAACTGGGAACAGGTGGGTGTTATTATTCGGTATAAAAGCAGCTTCCATGAAATGCTCAGTCATTCACAAACAAGGATGGGCCGAGGGTCACCACTTTGTGAACAAATGCGTGATCAAATTTTCCAACAGTTTAAGAACAACATTTCTCAACGAGCTATTGCAAATAATTTAGGGATTTCACCATCTACGGTCCGTAATATCATCAAAAGGTTCAGAGAATCTAGAGAATCACTGCACGTAAGCAGCAAAGTTGAAAACCAACATTGAATGCTTGTGACCTTCGATCCCTCAGGCAGTACTGCATCAAAAAGCTACATCAGTGTGTAAAGGATATCACCACATTGGCTCAGGAACACTTTAGAAAACCACTGTCAGTATATATAGTTTGTCGCTACATCTGTAAGTGCAAGTTAAAACTCTACTATGCAAACCAAAAGCCTTTTATCAACATCACCCAGAAATGCCGCCAACTTCGCTGGGCTCGAGGTCATCTAAGATGGACTGATGCAAAGTGGAAAAGTGTTCTGTGGTCTGACGAGTCCACATTTCAAACTGTTTTTGGAAACTATGGACGTTGTGTCCTCCGGAACAAAGAGGAAAATAACCATCCAGATTATTATAGGCGCAAAATTTAAAAGCCAGCATCTGTGATTGTATGGGGGTGTATTAGTGCCCAAGACATGGGTAACTTACACATCCGTGAAGGCACCATTAATGCTGAAAGGTACATACAGGTTTTGGAGCAACACATGTTGCCATCCAAGGAACGTTATCATGGATGCCCCTGCTTCTTTCAGCAAGACAATGCCAAGCCACGTGTTACAACAGAGTGGTTTCATAGTAAAAGAGTGCGGGTAATAGACTGGCCTGCCTGTAGTCCAGACCTGTCTCCCATTGAAAATGTGTGGCGCAATATGAAGCCTAAAATATGACAACGGAGACCCCGGACTGTTGAACAATTTAAGCTGTACATCAAGCAAGAATGGGAAATAATTTCACCTGAAAAGCTTCAAAAATTGGTCTCCTCAGTTCCCAAACGTTTACTGAGTGTTGTTAAAAGGAAAAGCCATGTAACACAGTGGTAAAAATGCTCCTGTGCCAACTTTTTTGCAATGTGTTGCTGCCATTAAATTCTAAGTTAATGATTATTTGCAAAAAAAAAAAAAAATAGTTTCTCAGTTCGAACATTAAATATCTTGTCTCTGCAGTCTATTCAATTGAATATAAGTTGAAAATCATTCGCAAATCATTGTATTCTGTTTTTATTTACGATTTACATAACGTGCCAACTTCACTGGTTTTGGGTTTTGTACAATACTAGTGGCTTACCTTCTTTTTGTCTGTTATTTGAGCGCCGGGGATGCTCTTCTTTCTCCTTTTCCCTCTCGATGGTGTTCTGGATTTTTGGGATTACATTCGGCTTGAATCTTTAAAAATGTTTCCATACAAACTTTGACCAAAACCCTTCTTTTTCAAAGGGGAAATCAATCAAATGATCCCTGCAAATGACACTCATCTCGCTTTGTCCATCTCATTTTGTGCGAGTCAGTTTGATTGGAGAGGTCCATACTTTCCTCGTTTGGAAATGTAAGCAGGCAGACCCCTTTTTTAGTTGTATTGCTACAACATGCAACAATGCATTTGGCAGGCATTATCTAATAAAATCTTACCGAAAAAATACATTATGAAATTGCTTCCAGTCTTCTATAGATTACGTCAACATGGCTAATCCTGGCTCGCCCACATTTGGAGCTAAAGTTGAGCCTTTAAAAATGAGCTGAAACTTGTTAGAAAACAAGCCAAATATCACTACTTTGTCTATCATGGGGGCTAATTTTACTTGTAGACATCATTTTTAAGTCCAGTACTATGAAATAAGTGTAGCAGCTTAGGTCCTTTAACGTTTCAGGTGCAGATGCATTTTAACAACAATTCCACAGTAAGGCAGTAATATGACAGAAGCTATTTTAGGAAATGACAATTACTGCACTTGTGTTGCAAATTCTACATTTTCTGTGCACACCTACATGCACGATGACACTAACTCAAGAACAGTCAACCCATCGGTACCTGTATGTGCACATTAAAACACCCACACAAACATTGTGAAATAATCAATGTGTTGCTTTCAATAACATTGCCACACACTTAGCACCTGTGCATTTAAGATGGCTTGGTGATATGCTGTGTTTTCCAGTGCAGGAACAAGCTCCCTTCTGACAGGTAATTACACAAGCAGATTGCTTTCATGGCTTCCAAACTTCCGTAAAGGTCACAGTTTATCTGGGAGAAAGAAAAAGCACACACACAACTAGATTGGGATCTATCAACCATGTTCAACTGGGCACACAAGCAGGTGTTTTGGATTTGAATTCCATCCATCAAACAAGCCTTTCATATCACTCTGGCTGTTTGTTTGGGTAGGGCTTCACGGTGGCAGAGGGGTTAGTGCATCTGCCTCACAATACGAAGGTCCTGAGTAGTCTTGGGTTCAATCCCGGGCTCGGGATCTTTCTGTGTGGAGTTTGCATGTCCTCCCCGTGACTGCGTGGGTTCCCTCCGGGTACTCCGGCTTCCTCCCACTTCCAAAGACATGCACCTGGGGATAAGTTGATTGGCAACACTAAATTGGCCCTAGTGTGTGGATGTGAGTGTGAATGTTGTCTGTCTATCTGTGTTGGCCCTGTTATGAGGTGGCGACTTGTCCAGGGTGTACCCCGCCTTCCGCCCGATTGTAGCTGAGATAGGCTCCAGCGCCCCCCGCGACCCCAAAGGGAATAAGCGGTAGTGGATGGATGGATGGATGTTTGTTTGGGTTTTTTTCATTTGTGCTAAAGATTTATACTAATACATCCAAATGTGATATAATTTATGATCATCCATCTTCTTCCGCTTATCCGAGGTCGGGTCGCGGGGGCAGCAGTTTAAGCAGGGAAGCCCAGACTTCCCTCTCCCCAGCCACTTCGTCCAGCTCCTCCCGGGGGATCCCGAGGCGTTCCCAGGCCAGCCGGGAGAGATAGTCTTCCCAGCGTGTCCTGGGTCTTCCCCGTGGCCTCCTACCGGTCGGACGTGCCCGAAACACCTTCCTAGGGAGGCGTTCGGGTGGCATCCTGACCAGATGCCCGAACCACCTCATCTGGCTCCTCTCGATGTGGAGGAGCAGCGGCTTTACTTTGAGCTCCCCCCGAATGACAGAGCTTCTCACCCTATCTCTAAGGGAGAGCCCCGCCACTCGGCGGAGGAAACTCATTTCGGCCGCTTGTACCCGTGATCTTGTCCTTTCGGTCATGACCCAAAGCTCATGACCATAGGTGAGGATGGGAACGTAGATCGACCGGTAAATCGAGAGCTTTGCCTTCCGGCTCAGCTCCTTCTTCACCACAACGGATCGATACAGCGTCCGCATTACTGAAGACGCCGCACCGATCCGCCTGTCGATCTCACGATCCACTCTTCCCTCACTTGTGAACAAGACTCCGAGGTACTTGAACTCCTCCACTTGGGGCAAGATCTCCTCCCCAACCCGGAGATGGCACTCCACCCTTTTCCGGGAGAGAACCATGGACTCGGACTTGGAGGTGATGATTCCCATCCCAGTCGCTTCACACTCGGCTGCGAACCGATCCAGTGAGAGCTGAAGATCTTGGCCGGAGGAAGCCATCAGGACCACATCATCTGCAAATAGCAGTGACCTAATCCTGCAGCCACCAAACCAGATCCCCTCAACGCCCTGACTGCGCCTAGAAATTCTGTCCATAAAGGTTATGAACAGAATCGGTGACAAAGGGCAGCCTTGGCGGAGTCCAACCCTCACTGGAAACGTGTCCGACTTACTGCCGGCAATGCGGACCAAGCTCTGACACTGATTATACAGGGAGCGAACTGCCACAATAAGACAGTCCGTTACCCCATACTCTCTGAGCACTCCCCACAGGACTTCCCGGGGTACACGGTCGAATGCCTTCAATATGGTTGATCTCACAGCCACAAAGCAATGCAATGTTCACTCACTTCACGTGGAGCGTTTTGAAACATTGTACTAATGCAGGGGTCGGCAACCCAAAATGCTGAAAGAGCCATATTGGACCAAAAATACAAAGAACAAATCTGTCTGGAGCTGCAAAAAATTAAAAGCTCTATACAAGTCTTATAATGAAGACAACACATGATGTCAGTGTCTATATTAGCTATAATATACTGATTTTGAGTGTGGTTTGCTAGCTGCACTAAAGCGAACCAACAGGCCCTCCAGCGAGTGGTTAAAGCGGCGGGGAAAATTACAAGGACGATACTCCCAGAGATGAGTGCCATGTACACAACTCGCTGCCTAAAGCGAGTACACAACATCCTGAAGGACAGATACCACCCAGCACATGGCCTCTTCAACCTGCTACCCTCTAGAAGGAGGTATAGATCGATTCGCGCCAGGACCACCAGAATGTCTCACAGTCTGTATCCCCAGGCTGCGAGACTGCTAAATGAACAGCCCGCCCCTTTGCTGCCCCAGACCATCTTATTACCTCCCTCTTCAACACCTCAATAATTGTGCTCTGGACATTGCATTGCTGCAACATCAACATAACACCCATCAGACATCTGACTGTTCCCACCCCCACGTCTCTCTATTCGCCATCTTCCTGACAATACTAAAATGTAAACTATTGTCAACCTGCACATCAATGCAGTTTCTATGCCGCTGGACAAAGCTCAAACAAAATCTAATTGTTCATGTATGACTTAAGTGTTATTATGACAATGACAATAAAAGAATTGATTGATAATAGCCTACTATCAAAATGACTATGTGTTGCAGGCTGAAGCAAAACTTCGTTTACAGAAATGTAGAAATGTAATATTTATTCTACACATTTTTACAACATTAGAAACCATTAGTAAATCAGAGGCTACTGAGAAGGTGAGATAACTCCTGGAAATTACTGGCTTTTAATGGCTAAAGGTATAGATGTGTGTGTCCAAGTTAAAGGAAACGGCAGGCTGTCTTCTTTTAATAGATTTATTACAATCTTTGGCAAGCTAGGTAATGTTTGCTGTGGTCTGGAACAACATGGCACACAAACAACTACCTGAAATGCAGCCAATATTTCATACAGATAATGTGTCATGAGACATGCAAATATAAATTAAATATAAAGAGGATAAAAGTAAAGGATATTAAATGAGCTCAAATATACCTACAAATGAGGCATAATGATGCAATATGTACATACAGCTAGCCTAAATAGCATGTTAGCATGGATTAGCTTGAAGTCATGCACTGACCAAATATGCCTGATTAGCACACCACACATGTTAATAACATCAACAAAGCACACCTTTGTACATTCAGGGACAGTATAAAACTTTTGGTGGACAAAATGAGACAAAGAAGGAGTGGAAGATTTTACATGTAAACAAACTGTGTTTGTGTCATGTTTGTCTTCAAACAAAAAACATACTAAAACAAAATAAATATCCCCCCCCCCCATCTTTTTCCATTTTCAATCCTTTTTTAAAATTGCTCCAGGGAGCCACTAGGGCAGCACTAAAGAGCCACAGGTTGCTGACCGCAGTTCTAATGCTAACAATGTGCTAAAAAAACAAGCAAGTCCATCAAAACACTGTCATTATCAGAGGGCTAAGTTTAGTTGTCATAGAGATTTTTATTTTTTATTTTTTATTTAACCTTTATTTAACCAGGAAAAAAATCCCATTGAGATTAAGAACCTATTTTTCAAGGGAGTCCTGGCCTACAGGCAGCAGAGATACACATAAAATCAGATTCACATTTAAATGACAGGATGGACATCAAGTAAAACAGTTACAGATAACTGAGGCTCATTCAAATGCTCTCAGTTTAGATTTAAAAGTAATTAAGGATACACATTCAGTCAGCTTCCAGTCTCTTTATAACATGTTCCAAGCTCAGTGCGAGCAAAAGGGACAGAGAGCAACAGCTGATCGTTGGATCTCAGTTCATAAGAGTCTGTACTTCTCTGTGAAATCAATGCACAAATGTAATTGGGCAATAGTCACAGAAGAGCCTTGTAAATACACAAGGCCATCCCAAGTCACAGTGGTGTGTCATGGCCGGGGGTCAGCAACCCACGGCTCTCGAGCCGCATGCAGCTCTTTAGTGCCGCCCTAGTGGCTCCCTGGAGCATTTTTAAAAAATGATTAAAAATGGAAAAAGATGGAGGGGGGAAATTATTTTTTTTTTGTTTTAGTATGTTTTCTGTTTGAGGACAAACATGACACAAACCTTCCCAATTGTTAGAAAGCCTACTGTTTAATGTTTGTGTGTATGCTTCACTGATGAGAGTATTTGGTGAACATCGTTTTGTCCTACTAATTTCGGCGGTTCTTGAACTCACCATAGTGTGGACTGTGACGCAACAGTTTGTTTACATGTAAAATCATCCACTCCTTCTTTGTCTCATTTTGTCCACCAAACGTTTTATGCTGTGCGTGAATTATTGACTTGTTGGAGTGCTAATCAAACATATTTGGTCAGTGCATAACTGCAAGCTAATCAGTGCTATTATGCTATTTAAGCTAGCTGTATGTACATATTGCATCATATGCCTCATTTGTAGGTATATTTGAGCTCATTTAATATCCTTTACTTTTATCCTCTTTGTACATAATTTAATTTTGCATGTCTCATGACACATTATCTGTATGTAATATTGGCTACATTTCTGATAGTTGTTTGTGTGCCATGTTGTTCCAGACCACAGCAAACATTACCTAGCTTGCCAAATATTGTAATAAATCTATTAAAAGAAGACAGCCTGCCGTTTCCTTTAACTTGGACACACACATCTATATCTTTGGCCATTAAAAGCCAGTCATTTCCAGGAGTTGTCTCACCTTCTGAGTTGCCGCTGATTTACTAATGGTTTCTAATGTTGTAAAAATGTGTAGAATAAATATTACATTTCAACATTTCTGCCAACGAAGATTTGCTTAAGCCTGCGACACATAGTCATTTTGATAGTAGGCTATTTTAGCTAATATAGACACTTACGTCATGTTATAAGACTTATATACGGCTGCAGAGGGAGGTGTGGCCAGCGCGCTTGCAGGAGCAAAGGTCACCGCCGCTGTCTATGGTGCTGAGGACGAGCACCATCGGATAGGAGCGGGGCATGTGCTGACGGCGAGACACAGCTGGCAGGTGATTAGATTTCACAGGTGGTACGTGGTAATCTAATCATCTGTTGACTTTAACAGTAAGCGGCCGAGTGCAGGATGAGGAGAGGATACGGATGTGGCTGAAAAGTCACGTCCTGCTGGAGAGAAAAGTGTGAGAAAATTCTATGGACATTAAACCATTGTTAAAAACTGCAAGCTTGGCTCTTGTGCCGTGTGTAATAGTGGCACGGATAGTAAGCGACTTCCACAACGGCATTTCATTTTTTGCGGCTCCATACAGATTTGTTTTTTGTATTTTTGGTCCTATATGGCTCTTTCAACGTTTTGGGTTGCTGACCCCTGGTCATGTCTCTACAGTTTGTGATGAACCTCAAAGAAGCATGGTAAACACAGTCCATCATCTACAGACACAAATTAATAGTATTTGTGTAAAAAAAATGACCATAATCTAGCACAGACAAAAATGTGGCAGAGACAAGGCGCTTTTTTAAGTTTTAGTTTATTCACCAGTTGATCAATAACAGGTTTAAAAGTGAGAGAGTCATCAATTAAAACAATAAATTAGATAAATGTCTTGACATTCAAGCGTAGTGTCCTCACTTTGGCTGCGTGTCTGGTCTGAATATTTTGCTACATAGCCTAAATCTTTCACGGATTCAAATAACTTTATTGCAAACCAATATGAAGGGGAAATTACTGCCAAAACTCCACAAACACACCAAATTGTTTTTATTCACGCTCAATGATTCTGCCCGTAAAAAAACAATTTGGATGTATAAAAGCAATAAAAAAAACGATTCTCAAGTATACAAATTTAAAAAACGATTTGCAAGTCTAAAAACAATTTTCTGGGATGTCATTTTCTGTAGACTGACGGCTACGGTTTCTTCCCTGCTGACCACAAAGGCATAACAACATAACACTAAGTGGCAAAAAGACTGAGAAAGTTGAGGAATGCTCATCAAAATACTTCATTTGACCATTCCATCGGTGAACATGCTAATTGGGAACAGGTAGGTGGCATGATTGGGTATAAAAGCAGTTTCCATGAAATGCTCAGTCATTCACAAACAAGGATGGGGCGAGGGTCACCACTTTGTGAACAAATGCGTGAGCAAATTGTCGAACAGTTTAAGAACAACATTTCTCAACGAGCTATTGCAAGGAATTTAGGGATTTCACCATCTACGGTCCGTAATATCATCAAAAGGTTCAGAAAATCTAGAGAAATCACTGCACTAAAGCGCTGATATTACAGACCTTGTATCCCTCAGGCGGTATTGCATCAAAAAGGGACATCATTGTGTAAAGGATATCACTACATGGCCTCAGGAACACTTCAGAAAACCACTGTCAGTAACTGCAGTTTGTTGTGAGTGCAAGTTAAAACTCTTGCTATACAAAGTGAAAGCCATTTATTAACACCCAGAAACACTGTTCTGTGGTCTGACGAGTCCACATTTCAAATTGTTTTCGGAAACTGTGGACGTTGTGTCCTCCGGACCAAAGAGGAAAAGAACCATCCGGATTGTTATAGGCGCAAAGACAAAAGCCAGCATCTGTGATGGTATGGGGGTGTATTAGTGCCCAAGGCATGGGTAACTTACACATCTGTGAAAGCACCATTAATGCTGAAAGGTACATACAGGTTTTGGAGCAACACATGTTGCCATCCAAGCAACGTTATCATGGACGCCCCTGCTTATTTCAGCAAGACAATGCCAAACCACTTGTTACAACAGGGTGGCTTCATAGTAAAAGAGTGCGGGTACTAGACTGGCCTGCCTGTAGTCCAGACCTGTCTCCCATTGGAAACGTGTGGCACAATATGAAGCGTAAAATACCACAACGAAGACCCCCGGACTGTTGAACAACATAAGCTGTACATCAAGCAAGAATGGGAAAGAACTCCACCTGAAAAGCTTCAAAAATTGATCTTCTCAGTTCCCAAACGTTTACTGAGTGTTGTTAAAAGGAAAGGCCATGTAACACAGTGGTAAAACTGCCCCTGTGCCAATTGTTTGCAATGTGTTGCTGCCATTAAATTCTAAGTTAATGATTATTTGCAAAAAAAAAAAAAAACGTTTCTCAGTTCGAACGTTAAATAACTTGTCTTTGTAGTCTATTTTAGTGTTTTTCAACCTTTTTTGAGCCAAGGCACATTTTTTGCGTTGAGAAAATCCTGGAGGCACACCACCAGCAGAAATCATTAAAAAACGAAACTCAGATGACAGTAAAAAGTCATTGTCGCAATTGTTGGATATGACTTTAAAGCATAACCAAGCATGCATCACTATAGCTCTTGTCTCAAAGTAGGTGTACTGTCACCACTTGTCACATCACACCCTGACTTATTTGGAGTTTTTTTTGCTGTTTTCCTGTGTGGAGTGTTTTAGTTCTTCTCTTGTGCTCCTATTTTGGTGGCTTTTTCTCTTTTTTCTGTATTTTCCAGTAGCAGTTTCATGTCTTTCTTTGAGTGATATTTCCCGCATCTACTTTGTTTTAGCAATCAAGAAGATATGAGTTGTTTTTATCCTTCTTTGTGGGGACATTGTTGATTGTCATGTCATGTTTGGATGTACATTGTGGACGCCGTCTTTGCTCCGCAGTAAGTCTTTGCTGTCGTCCAGCATTCTGTTTTTATTTACTTTGTGGCCAGTTCAGTTTTAGTTTCGTTCTGCATAGCCTTGCCTAAGCTTCAATGCCTTTTTTTAGGGGCACTCACCTTTTGTTTATTTTTGGTTTAAGCATTAGACACCTTTTTACCTGCACACTGCCTTCCGCTGTTTCCGACATCTACAAAGCAATTAGCACCGGCTGCCACCTACTGATATGGAAGAGTTTTACACGGTTACTTTGCCGAGCTCTACACAGCACCGACACTCAACACCAACACATCATTCGCAGACTACAATTACTGGTTTGCAAAAAATATTTTTAACCCAAATAGGTGAAATTAGACAATCCCCCACAGCACACCAGACTGTATCTCACGGCACACTAGTGTGCTGCGGCACAGTGGTTGAAAAACACCGGTCTATTCAATTGAATATAAGTTGGAAATTATTTGCAAATCATTGTATTCTGATTTTATTAACGAATTACACAACGTGCCAACCTCACTGGTTTTGGGTTTTGTAGGTCAATTTCCAAATTCTACCACAGAGTCAGTTCCTGTGTAGATTGGCACTTCCCATTTTCAGCATACTGCATTGCAAAACGATTAAACCCCCTTTAGTCAGACACAATGAGAAAACGTACTCACAGACAAAAAAGTACAAAGGACTAACTACGGTCAAGTACAACAAGCAAGAAGCAACAACACTAAAATACAAGCAGTGAACTAAAGTAGAATGAAATGGACAACACAAAAGGGCAGACATTAACAAGGCATATGTGGCAAGAAGATGCCATAGGAAAAAGTTAAGGCGCGCTATGCATAGGACCTCTTGATCCATGGGGGGCCCCGTTTTGCGTAAAGAGCCACATGGAAAATGTCAATTAATGAGTAACAGGATACTTAACGTTAAATTTTGCCTAGAGATGTCCAATAATTTCGGACTGCCGATATTATCGGCCGATAAATGCTTTAAAATGTAATATCGGTAATTATCGGTATCGGTTTCAAAAAGTAAAATTTATGACTTTTTAAAACGCCGCTGTACGGAGTGGTACACGGACATAGGGAGAAGTACAGAGCGTCAATAAACCTTAGAGGCACTGCCTTTGCATGCCGGCCCAATCACATAATATCTACGACTTTACACACACACAAGTGAATGCCAAGCATAATTGGTCAACAGCCATACAGGTCACACTGAGGGTGGCCGTATAAACAACTTAAACACTGTTACAAATATGCCCCACACTGTGAACCCACACCAAACAAGAATGACAAACACATTTCGGGAGAACATCCGCACCGCATTACAACATAAACACAACAGAACAAATACTCAGAATGTATCGGACATCTCTAACTTTGCCCCAAATGAATTGAATGGCAAATTATATCTCTGTGGCTCTCATTGCACACAACATTAATTTCTAAGTTGTAAGGCAGACAGTTTTGGGTTTGAAATCCTTGTTGAGGTTAGTGATGTTTACACATTTTTGATAGAATTATGTTAAAGTTGCTATTGCATTAAATCATTGAACAATTTCTCATGAATGTGTTTTGGTAAAACACATGCATCAAATTACACAAAGACAGTATCTTCCATTCAAACCTCTCCACCATCTTGGACAAGACCAACGAGCTGTCAAAGGACCTCAGGGACAAGATTGTAGAATTGCACAAGATTGGAATGAACTCAAAGACCATCAGCAAGAGACCACTATCGCCTCATTAGCTCAGAAATGGAGGAAATACAAGATTAAAGTCTTTTGCTCTGAAGCTCCATGGAAGATTTCAGAGAACCGGCAGCAAGAGGAAAAAATGTGACAGCCAAGAACAATCTAACATCTCCCTGTCACAGTCTCCCCAATTCAATATGCCACTGATTAGTGATTGGGAGCAGGTGCAACTCGTGGCCGTGACCGGCACAGGAAACCAACATTTCTCAAATGAGAGGAGGGAGAAGGACAAGATAAAAAAAACCATCATGGTAACGCAGAACATGACAGCAATTTGCTAATTGCGTGCAACTGAAATGATTCCGAAATATAAACATGTTGAAGTGGTTTCTGAACTGATTGGATGATCAATTTATTCAATGTTGTTTTAAACAACTACAGAGCTACTGTACTTCATGCACAGGCTTATCTCGGCTGGAGCCCAGGGGCCCAAGCTACTCAGAGGCCCCTGATTTTGACGGCAGAATGCAATGATTGGTGTTCATAGCTGTCATGCGCAAACATCTCAGCTTCGTCTAGCGATTGTGTACTCTCTCGCCCGCGTCAAAGGCCAGCGTACTACTAGTAAGCTAAAAACACAGGCAGTCTCTCGGAACGCCAGCACTTTACTTGAAGTTGACTGGCCTGTAATACACCTGAGAGGATGGGTGTTTTGAAGTTTGCCAGGGCGGGTGTTGTTGAGGTTTGGGGTCGGGGTGGTGGGAGGACCCCGTTTCCATATGAGTTGGGGAATTGTGTTAGATGTAAATATAAACGGAATACAATGATTTGCAAATCCTTTTCAATCAATATTCAATTGAATGCACTTCAAATACAAGATATTTGATGTTCAACTCATAAACTTTATTTTTTTTTGCAAATAATAATGAACTTAGAATTTCATGGCTGCAACACGTGCCAAAGTAGTTGGGAAAGGGCATGTTCACCACTGTGTTACATAGCCTTTCCTTTTAACAACACTCAGTAAACATTTGGGAACTGAGGAGACACATTTTTTAAGTTTCTCAGGTGGAATTATTTCCCATTCTTGCTTGATGTACAGCTTAAGTTGTTCAACAGTCCGGGGGTCTCCGTTGTGGTATTTTAGGCTTCATTATGTGCCACACATTTTCAATGGGAGACAGGTCTGGACTACAGGCAGGCCAGTCTAGTACCCGCACTCTTTTATTATGAAGCCACGTTGATGTAACACATGTCTTGCTGAAATAAGAAGGGGCGTCCATAGTAACGTTACTTGGATGGCAACATATAATGCTCCAAAACATGTATGTACCTTTCAGCATTAATGGTGCCTTCATAGATGTGTAAGTTATCCATGTCTTGGGCACTAATACACCCCCATACCATCACAGATGCTGGCTTTTCAACTTTTGCGCCTATATTAACTTTTCCTCTTTGGTCCGGAGGACACGACATCCACAGTTTCCAAAAACAATTTGAAATGTGGACCACAGAACACTTTTCCACTTTGTATCAGTCCATCTTAGATGAGCTCAGGCCCAGCGAAGCCGACAGCGTTTCTGGGTGTTGTTGATAAACGGTTTTCGCCTTGCATAGGAGAGTTTTAACTTGCACTTACAGATGTAGCGACCAACTGTAGTTACTGACAGTGGGTTTCTGAAGTGTTCCTGAGCCCATGTGGTGATATCCTTTACACACTGATGTCGCTTGTTGATGCAATACAGCCTGAGGGATCGAAGGTCACGGGCTTAGCTGCTAACGTGCAGTGATTTCTCCAGATTCTCTGAACCCTTTGATGATATCACGGACCGTAGATGGTGAAATCCCTAAATTCCTTGCAATAGCTGGTTGAGAAAGGTTTTTCTTAAACTGTTCAACAATTTGCTCACGCATTTGTTGACAAAGTGGTGACCCTCGCCCCATCCTTGTTTGTGAATGACTGAGCATTTCATGGAAGCTGTTTTTATACCCATTCATGGCACCCACCTGTTCCCAATTTGCCTGTTCACCTGTTGATGTTCCAAATAAGTGTTTGATGAGCATTCCTCAACTTTATCAGTATTTATTGCCACCTTTCCCAACTTCTTTGTGACGTGTTGCTGGCATCAAATTCCAAAATTAATGATTATTTGCAAAAAAAAAAAAAAGTTTATCAGTTTGAACATCAAATATGTTGTCTTTGTAGCATATTCAACTGGACATGGGTTGAGAATGATTTGCAAATCATTGTATTCCGTTTATATTTACATCTAACACAATTTCCCAACTCATATGGAAACGGGGTTTGTATAATATTTCCTCCGATGCAACTGTGTTGAGAACAATTACGCATTCATAGTTGCACAGCTATCTGTGAAGACAAAATCTTCCTCTGGTGACTATCTGTTTTATCATCATAAATACAAATTAATTGCCTAATAATTTATTTCATCCAACTGGACACTTAGTAATTAAATCATTACATAAGTTTATAAAGTTTCACTACTATGTTATTCGAATGGTTTAAGCATTACATTTTGGATTGGGGGTTAATCAACCTTTATTTATTTATTTTTTAAAAAAAGGTGATTTTTGCAAGCTTTTCCTCATTCATTTCAAAAGTCATTGTTGATGATTTCGCTCAATGAAATGTTCTAGCAAACAAGGGTTGTTGATATTTATAACACATTCCCTTTTCAGGAGCGTCTGTTAATGAGCCTACTGCCCAGGAATGTTGCCATGGAGATGAAGGAGGACTTCCTGAAGCCGCCCGAAAGGATCTTTCACAAGATCTACATCCAACGTCATGACAATGTCAGGTATGGCGGTGTCATGACAACTGTGGACCAGAGGGTGTACAGTGAGAGGACCTGGTGTGTTTTGATCCAGATGTCGCCTGCTGAGGCATCACGGTCAAGAATAGATATACAGCAATTACTACAAAGCAAAGAAGTAGATTTAATTAAATTACATAAATGTTAGGAATACAGAAGAACAAAATCAGTTTTCAGGTCAGGGGAGGTTTTTTTGTATTCATACAGTATTCCTTATACTGTACATGTACAATACAATACATTGAGCACTCCGTCACGACAAGCAGGTTCCCCCAAACCCAAGATCTTGTGAATTTCATTGAGGACAGTTAATTAGTTCCTATTGTTTAGATTTGGAGAGCAGTGCAGAAAGAGGCACAAAGAGAGTTAAGACAAGACAAAACAAAGAAGCAAGCAGGAGAGATAAGGGAGAGTGCCAGTGCCAGTGAGAAAGTAACTGTATTTGTTGCAAAAGTGGTGCAGACCGTCCTATGACGTTTTTGTGTTCACGACTATGTCACCATGGAGACAGTCATTTCACTCCATATTCATGTTATCATGTTAAACCTGCAGCACACTACTACACTGCAAAAACTGAAATCTAAGTGACATTAATTATCTCAAATAAGGGTGATATTTGCTTATTTTCTGTCTGGTAAGATAATTCTTCTCACTAAGCAGATTTTATGTGAGAGTGTTTTACTTGTTTTAAGTGTTTTGGTCCTGAATTATCTCAGTAAGATATTACAGCTTGTTGCTGAGATTGTATTGCCTATATTGAGTAAAACTAGAATATCAACTATTGCAAAGCTGTGTCATCAACACTCACAAGTATAAAACTGCTTTTTCAAAGTAATCATTTCTTATTTCAAGCATGAACAAAAAAATCATGACATTGACACAATTGTGTCTCATAATTAAAACCATACTTGCCAACCCTCCCGGATTTTCCTTGAGACTCCCGAAATTCAGCGCCTCTCCCGAAAACCTCCCGAAAATCTCCCGAAATTCATGCGGACCTGAGTGACGTGTCGACAGCTTGTTTTCACGTTCGCTTTCCCACAATATAAACAGCGTGCCTGCCCAATCACGTTATAACTGTAGAATGATCGAGGGCGAGTACTTGGTTTCTTATGTGGGTTTATTGTTAGGCAGTTTCATTAACGTCCTCCCAGCGCGGTAACAACACACAACAACAGCAGTCACGTTTTCGCCTACCGTAAAGCAGTTCGTCTGCCGTAAACAGCAATGTTGTGACATTCTTAAACAGGACAATACTGCCATCTACTGTACATGCATATGTGACAATAACATCTAGGGCTTTTAGAGAG
The DNA here is from genome assembly GCF_033978685.3 of Nerophis lumbriciformis. Taxonomy (NCBI): domain Eukaryota; kingdom Metazoa; phylum Chordata; class Actinopteri; order Syngnathiformes; family Syngnathidae; genus Nerophis; species Nerophis lumbriciformis. The sequence continues at coordinate 33,830,586 of NC_084561.2, forward strand.
TTCAGTGCACAACTGCGCACACAACAAGGAGAAGAAGCAGAATGCATCATCAGAGAGGGTGTTCAGCATGGTTAGAAAAATAGTGACAGAGAATAGAACAAGGATGGACAATTCAACCCTTAACTCAACAATGAGTAGATGAGTGTTATGTGTATGTATATGTGTAAATAAATGAACACTGAAATTCAAGTATTTCTCTTATTCATATATATATATATATATATATATATATATATATATATATATATATATATATATATACATAGCTAGAATTCACTGAAAGTCAAGTATTTCTTATATATATATATATATATATATATATATATATATATATATATATATATATATATATATATATATATATATATATATATATATATAAAATACTTGACTTGGCGAATTCCAGCTGTAAATATACTCCTCTACCCGACCACTCCCCCCCACACCTCCCGAAATCGGAGGTCTCAAGGTTGGCAAGTTTTAGTTAAAACAGATGACAGCCAAACAGACTTTGCTGTTTTATTTTCAATGAAACAATAGAAAATACGTACTCATAAAGTAGTAAAGTTGGCACAGTACAGTAAACGGACAGTTAATATTTAAACATTTAATATTTGACATTTCAAACTATTTTGAACAGAAATAGTTCATGCACATTCAGGTAAATTCTTCAAAATTACAATAAAACATTTTTGGCTGGGGGCCGGGCTGTATATATACATATATATATATATATATATGTATATTTATATATATAATTTATATACATATACAATATGTATATATATTCCTTGCGCACTAATTGACTGAAAGAGCACGCACTTGGCACGATGATGTCATGTTATCATTGGGAAAATACATTTTTAGACAATATGATTTGCCTGAGCGGGTCGTTGACCCCGAGAGTAACAAGCGGTTGCCTTGTTGCCTTTCCATTAAGAAAAATAAACTATTTTTTAGTATAAGTTTGCTGGTTTCAAGAAATGTAATGCCGAGCGCATATCATTATGTCAAGATAATGGCACTAGCATTTACTTAATTTAAGAATATTTTTCAACATATTCAGAAAATATTTTTTTTTTCTATCAAGAAAAGTGCACTTGTTATTAGTGAGAATATACTTATTTTAAGGTATTTTTGGGTTCATTGAGGTTAGCTAATTTTACTTGTTTTGGAAAGTCTTGACAAGTAAAATGTTCTTGTTCTATTGGCAAATGTCCTTAGTTCAAGTATAATACCCCTAATTTTTGTACTTTTTTTTCTTGTTTTTGAACACTGACTGTATGATCTGTGCCACATTTTGATGTACAACGGAAGCCACGGTTAAAGCACACCGAAGGTGCACCTTGGGAGACGCTGGGACTAAATGCTGCACTGAGAGCTTCAAAATGTAATGAATAAAATGCTAAAGTTGTTGATAAACAAGCAATTATTTTAATAAATAAATATGGTCATTTTAAATGAATTATTATGATAATTTAAAATTAATTATTTCAAATATGTTTATTTTAATGTACCGGTATAATTCTATGGCTGGATGTAATAAGGAGTCACAAAAAATACAAATAAAAATACAATTAATTTTAATGTTTTTAGCAAAATATAGTAAACATTTATTTAGTTTTTTTTTTTTAAATTAATAAATATATTTATTTTTAGGTAAGATAAACATATTAATACAATTTATCTCTAGTCTGGATGATTTAGTTCTTGTCACCCTGTTGTCCTCCTGTAGTGAAAAAAGTCAGGTCCGCATGGAGCTGGAGGGGGCGTGGCCTCCAGCTCCGGCTGAAAATCGGGAGATTTTCGGGAGAATGTTTTTCCCGGGAGGTTTTCGGGTGAGGCGCTGAATTTCGGGAGTCTCCCGGAAAATTCGGGAGGGTTGGCAAGTATGCTTTAAGGTTTATTGGCGCTCTGTACTTCTCCCTACGTCCGTGTACCACTCCGTACAGCGGCATTTTAAAAACTCATAAATTTTACTTTTTGAAACCGATACCGATAATTTCCGATATTACATTTTAAAGCATTTATCGGCCGATAATATCGGCAGATAATATCTCTACGTATATCTGTCAGTAAACTCGCCATGAAAGCGCTAAAACATACCAGTGTAGTGAGTTTACATTATACACCCAAGGAACTTTAGTTATTAGAGGGTTCCAGTCAGACGGTTTTTCACGGGACACATTTACGGCGTTGTTGTTGCACTAGTGAGCCACGGATGAGGAAATGCTGCTCCGTTATTGATTTAAGTAAAGTCTGAATGTCATTAAAACAGTTAGCGCTATCTTTTGACACTTATTCCACTCCCGTCCTTGCACGCTACACCGCTACAACAAAGATGACGGAGAAAAGACGTTGCCGAAGGTGAGCCACGTAAATAAGACCGCCCACAAAACAGCGCATCCTGTAGCGACTGTCAGAAAGCGGCTTGAAGATGATCTGTAAAACATAATCTATGCAACATTTTGACCAAAGAACCACCGTTACATGTTATGTAGACCACAAGGAAGTGTTTTCAATTTTGAAATATAAAAATAAAAATATGACTCCTTTAATGCGCCTTATATATGAAAAAAGATCAAAAATAGACCATTCACCAGCAATGCGCCTTATAATCCGGTGTACCCAAATACGGTACTGTGTGTTAGAACTATACGCTACTTTTATTAGAAATGTCAACAGGGGAATATTTTAGCATGCATATGTATGAGCCAGTCTGCCCCACAACAAGAGGATAGAAAAATGTAGGGAACCCTTTGACTACGTCTGAATTGAAATTGCGGACTCGCGCAAGGTTCTTCAGGTAAACCTCTACCATATATGGACATATCCGCTGATGTAACTTAGCAAAATCTGTCACAGTCTTCTCAAATTCAAAATGGCTTGTTTGGAAAGAGGCAACAGTGCTTTATTAATAGCTCCACCGTGCCTTAATGGTTTGAATTCACATTTTCGGGAGTTATGGGAGATCCCAATTACACAATAACAGGAGCCAACAGGTAAAAAAAGTTGGATTTGCATAATACAAACTCTTGAAATCATTTATCAGCTCAAAAATGTAATTGCTCGACAGATACGTCAAATATTTTTATTTCTTACAGAAATATGTAGATTGTCGACACGTTCACGGATGATTCTCTCTCTCTCCGCGGTTGCACTAATCGCCTCATTTTGACCGCGGCCGCAGAACAGTGCCAGCCCTCATAAATCAAATCACATAAGCAGGGCTTGTATTTTTGGCAGACGCTGCAGCACGACAGATCAGTTCAGGAAAAATCTGATTTTATGGGACATTATAGTAAGTCAAGCACAAACATATAATAAATTGCACAGTTTATTTTTAAAACAAAATACTGTAAAGGTTTACGTGCACTAAAACACCTGCAAACTTGATAGCACACGCACATCTGTTCTACTAAATGTGTGCAAAGTGGATTGCGTCTGTTAAAGGCCTACTGAAATGCGATTTTCTTATTTAAACGGGGATAGCAGGTCCATTCTATGTGTCATTCTTGATCATTTCGCAATATTGCCATATTTTTGCTGAAAGGATTTAGTAGAGAACATCGACGATAAAGTTTGCAACTTTTGGTCGCTGATTAAAAAAACTTGCCTGTACCGGAAGTAGCAGACGATATGCGCGTGACGTCACAGGTTGTGGAGCTCCTCACATCCGCACATTGTTTACAATCATGGCCACCAGCAGCGAGAGCGATTCGGACCAAGAAAGCGACGATTTTGAGCGATTCGTGGATGAGGAAAGTGAGAGTGAAGGACTAGAGGGCATTGGGAGCGATTCAGATAGGGAAGATGCTGTGAGAGGCGGGTGGGACCTGATATTCAGCTGGGAATGACTAAAACAGTAAATAAACACAAGACATATATATACTCTATTAGCCACAACACAACCAGGCTTATATTTAATATGCCACAAATTAATACCGCATAACAAACACCCCAACCCCCCCCCTCCTCTCCCGTCCATATAACCCGCCAATACAACTTAAACACCTGCACAACACACTCAGTCCCACAGCCCAAAGTTCATACAGCACATATATTTCCCCAAAGTCCCCAAAGTTACGTACGTGACATGCACATAGCGGCACTCACGTACGGGAAAGCGATCAAGTGTTTGGAAGCCGTAGCTGCATGCGTACTCACGGTACCGCGTCTGCGTATCCAACTCAAAGTCCTCCTGGTAAGAGTCTCTGTTGTCCCAGTTCTCCACAGGCCAATGGTAAAGCTTGACTGTCATCTTCCGGGAATGTAAACAATGAAACACTGGCTGTGTTATCCGGCACAACAGTCAGGGGGTGCATTCTGCGGCGGGGTGCGTTATCCGGCACAACACCTGCCGCCATACACCGCTTCCCACCTACAGCAATACACCGCTTCCCACCTACAGCTTTCTTCTTTGCTGTCTCCATTGTTCATTGAACAAATTGCAAAAGATTCACCAACACAGATGTCCAGAATACTGTGGAATTTTGCGATGAAAACAGACGACTTAATAGCTGGCCACCATGCTGTCCCGAAATGTCCTCTACAATCCGTGACGTCACGCGCAGGCGTCATCATACCGAGACGTTTTCAGCAGGATGTTTCGCGCAAAATTTAAAATTGCACTTTATTAAGCTAACCCGGCCGTATTGGCATGTGTTGCAATGTTAAGATTTCATCATTGATATATAAACTATCAGACTGCGTGGTCGGTAGTAGTGGGTTTCAGTAGGCCTTTAACTTTAATATTTGGACTGACAAGACTAAAAAATATTAGAAATATCGTCTATTCAGAAATGTCCTAGAGCTGTCAAACGTGGAGGAAACACATAAAATGGTAGGATAAAGTATTATTTATTATATGGTCATGGAATGCACATAATAACAACGATGTGCAACATGCAATGACGTAAATTCTGCCAAATGCAGCTTTTTTTATGCAGCTTGCCTTGCTCTATCGACGAGTGTGCAGGTATACCTAATGATATGATTGGCGAATCGATAGAGGGCTTCGGATTTTTCTACATTTCCCACAATGGCCATATTGGTAGGCTTCGTTTGTAAACACGCTCATGGTTGCTGATTATTCATCTAGTGATACTCATAATGACGACTACATGCACGATTGTCAAGTGTTGCCACAATTGCCACAATTAGAGATGTCCAATAATATCGGACTGCCGATATTATCGGCCGATAAATGCTTTAAAATGTAATATCCGAAATTATCGGTATCGGTTTCAAAAAGCAAAATGTATGACTTTTTAAAACGCCGCTGTACGGAGTGGTACACGGACGTCGGGAGAAGTACAGAGCGCCAATAAACCTTAAAGGCACTGCCTTTGCGTGCCGGCCCAATCACATAATATCTACGGCTTTTCACACACACAAGTGAATGCAAAGCATACTTGGTCAACAGCCATACAGGTCACACTGAGGGGGGCCGTATAAACAACTTTAACACTGTTACAAATATGCGCCACACTGTGAACCCACACTAAACAAGAATGACAAACACATTTCGGGAGAACATCCGCACCGTAACACAACATAAACACAACAGAACAAATATCCAGAACCCCTTGCAGCACTAACTCTTCCGGGAGCATGTCCCAAATTCCAAGCTGCTGTTTTGAGGCGTGTTAAAAAAAATAATGCACTTTGTGACTTCAATAATAAATATGGCAGTGCCATGTTGGCATTTTTTTCCATAACTTGAGTTGATTTATTTTGGAAAACCTTGTTACATTGTTTAATGCATCCAGCGGGGCATCACAACAAAATTAGGCATATTAATGTGTTAATTCCACAACTGTATATATCGGTATCGTTTGATATCGGAATCGGTAATTAAGAGTTGGACAATATCGGAATATCGGATATCGGCAAAAAAGCCATTATCGGACATCTCTAGCCACTATCAAGGTGGGAGAGGTATTACTAGCTTTTATCGAATTGCTCAGGTTGCTTCTACACAAAAGCAAACAGGGCATATCCCACTTAACCTTATCCCTGTCCACACACACACAATGCCATCGTTTAAGACACCCTCCGTCCGCCGTCCGGACTTATCGCAAAATAAAACTGTGTTGTGAACCTGAACCGGGCTGTCATATCGATGTTTGGTGGTCCAAAGAACCCCCTGGAGGGCAACCTCCACAATTTGGCGCCCAACCAAGCCGGACCACCAAGCATCGACATGACAGCCCGGTTCAGGTTCACAACCTGATTTTGCAATAAGTCCGTGGGTTGCTTTCCAGCAAGTGTCTCTTGTCTCTCTCTCTCTCTCTCTCGCTCGGGCTCGTGCTCCAGCTCCAACCACCTCTCTCCTCCCAGTTTGCTACTCATACAGAGTGACAGGTGATTAGATAACAAAGCCCAGGTGGGCCATCTACGCACCTGTCGCTGACTTCGAGGCCGGTCCTGGCACAACCCGCTTCGCTGCAGGCCCGCAGGCCACGCCCCCCTTCACAACACTCTACCTTTTTTATCACATCAACGGGAGCCCGCATTCTCGTTGTCTCTCCTTCGACAAATGGACAAAGTTTTTCGCTAAGTAGAATCACACCTGACCTGGACATTCGAAAGTTCTCTTGCCGTTCCTCAGACACAACACATTCGGTGACAATCATATCCCACCAGGCTGCCGTTTTTCCAGGCTTTATCCAAAACCGTCGCTCAACATTGCTGTGTTGCCGTCTGAGATGTGCTGTATCCCGAATAGCTGCAATCGCGCGTTTCCTTCTCTTAAGGTATTCATGTGTGATTTCCACAAGCGTCTGTACATGTAGAAGAGGAAGAAACACGGGCATGTCTAGATGACTCACCTCCATCTTTCCAGTGGTTAGCTACGAGTTACAAAACCGGTTGTTATGAAGCTGGCTGTGGCGCGTTCTTTCTGACGTTACTTCTTGTGTTGGGCACGGTCTTTCTGGCGTCACTTTCTCTCTGAACTCAATTTGTAAATGATCGATGAGTCTACACCAGTGGTTCTTAAAGGCCTACTGAAATGCGATTTTCTTATTCAAACGGGTATAGCAGGTCCATTCTATGTGTCATACTTGATAATTTCGCGATATTGCCATATTTTTGCTGAAAGGATTTAGTAGAGAACATCGATGATAAAGTTCGCAACTTTTGGTCGCTGATAAAAAAGCCTTGCCTGTACCGGAAGTAGCAGTCGATATGCGCGTGACGTCACAGGTTGTGGAGCTCCTCACATCCGCACATTGTTTACAATCATGGCCACCAGCAGCGAGAGCGATTCGGACCGAGAAAGCGACGATTTCCCCATTAATTTGAGCGAGGATGAAAGATTTGTGGATGAGGAAAGTGAGAGTGAAGGACTAGAGGGCAGTGGGAGCGATTCAGATAGGGAAGATGCTGTGAGAGGCGGGTGGGACCTGATATTCAGCTGGGAATGACTAAAACAGTAAATAAACACAAGACATATATATTTAGCCACAACACAACCCGGCTTATATTTAATATACCACAAATTAATCCCGCATAACAAACACCTCCCCCTTCCCGTCCATATAACCCGCCAATACACCTCAAACACCTGCACAACACACTCAATCCCACAGCCCAAAGTACCGTTCACCTCCCCAAAGTTCATACAGCACATATATTTCCCCAAAGTCCCCAAAGTTACGTACCTGACATGCACATAGCGGCACGCACGTACGGGCAAGCGATCAAATGTTTGGAAGCCGCAGCTGCATGCGTACTCACGGTGCCGCGTCTGCGTATCCAACTCCTGGTAAGAGTCTCTGTTGTCCCAGTTCTCCACAGGCCAATGGTAAAGCTTGACTGTCATCTTTCGGGAATGTCAACAATGAAACACCGGCTTTGTTATCCGGCACAACAGTCAGGGGATGCATTCTGCGGCGGTGGTGCGTTATCCGGCACAACACCTGCCGCAATACACTGCTTCCCACCTCCAGCTTTCTTCTTTGCTGTTTCCATTGTTCATTGAACAAATTTCAAAAGATTCACCAACACAGATGTCCAGAATACTGTGGAATTTTGCGATGAAAACAGACGACTTAATAGCTGGTCACCATGCTGTCCCAAAATGTCCTCTACAATCCGTGACGTCACGCGCAGGCGTCATCATACCAAGACGTTTTCAGCAGGATATTTCGCGCAAAATTTAAAATTGCATTTTATTAAGCTAACCCGGCCGTATTGGCATGTGTTGCAATGTTAAGATTTCATCATTGATGTATAAACTATCAGACTGTGTGGTCGGTAGTAGTGGGTTTCAGTAGGCCTTTAACCTTGTTGGAGGTACCGAACCCCACCAGTTTCATATGTGCATCCACCGAACCCTTCTTTAGTGAAAAATAAAATGTTGGGTTTTTTTCAAATTCAAGATAAAGTTACATGCTTTTTTACTGGTGCACAAAATGAACCGTGCATGAACATCACCATGTTCAAAGAACAAAACCAACACAGTGCATGAACTCACAACAAATTACACGCCTGAAAATCAGATGGAAAATTAGAGGGAACATTCTTTGGGGGTATCCATAATACGCCAATAGGGAGAAGTTTTTATTTACACGATGAGTCGGGTGTGTCTTGACCTCCGCGGCAGAGGCTCCGCCGAACCCCTGAGGCGGACTCACCGAACCCTAGGGTATTTTAGGCTTCATATTGCGCCACACATTTCCAATGGGAGACAGGTCTGGACTACAGGCAGGCCAGTCTAGTACCTGCAGTCTTTTACTACAAAGCCACGCTGTTGTAACACGTGGCTTGGCATTGTCTGAAATAAGCAGGGGCGTCCATCATAACGTTGATTGGATGGCAACATATGTTGCTCCAAAACCTGTATGTACCTTTCACCTTTAATGGTGCCTTCACAGATGTGTAAGTTTGCCATGCCTTGGGCACTAATACACCCCCATACAGATGCTGGCTTTTGAACTTTGCGCCTATAACAATCCGGATGGTTATTTTCCTCTTTGGTTCCGAGGACACGACGTCCACAGTTTCCAAAAACAATTTTAAATGTGGACTCATCAGACCACAGAACACTTTTCCACTTTGTATCAGTCCATCTTAGATGAGCTTGGATCCAGCGAAGCCGGCGGCGTTTCTGGGTGTTGTTGATAAATGACTTTTGCTTTGCATAGTAGAGTTTTAGTTACTGTAGTTACTGACAGTGATTTTCTGAAGTGTTTCTGAGCCCATGTGGTGATACCCTTTACACACCAACGTCACTTTTTGATGCAGTACCGCCTGAGGGATCGAAGGTCCGTAATATCATCGCTTACATGCAGTGATTTCTCCAGATTCTCTGAACCTTTTGATGATATTACTGACCGTAGATGGGGAAATCCCTAAATTCCTTGCAATAGCTGGTTGTAAAATGTTGTTCCTAAACAATTTGCTCACGCATTTGTTGACAAAGTGGTGACCCTCGCCCCATCCTTGTTTGTGAATGACTGAGCATTTCATGGAAGCTGCTTTTATACCCAACCATGGCACCCACCTGTTCCCAAGTAGCCTATTCACCTGTTGGTTGTTCCAAATATGTGTTTGATGAGCATTCCTCAACGTTCTCATTCTTTTTTGCCACTTGTGCCAGCTTTTTTGAAACATTTTGCAGGCATCAAATTCCAAATGAGCTAATATTTGCAAAAAATTACAAAGTTTGCCAGTTCGAAAGTTAAGTATCTTGTCTTTGCAGTCTGTTCAATTGAATTTAAGTTGAATAGGATTTGCAAATCATTGTAATTAGTTTTTATTTACGAATTACACAATGTGTCAACTTCACTGGTTTTGGGGTTTATACAATTTACACATGATGAAGAAAAATACAGGACAATAGCATTTCTGGACATAAATGTACACCACAAAGAGGATGGCAACATTCAAACTACAGTATACAGAAAAAAACCCACAAACAGACCACTATCTTCTCTGGACATCAGATCATCCCACTGCACACAAACTATCTGCAGTAAGGACACAACTGGACTGACATCATTACAGATGAAAAAGACATGCTCACATGCTGCCAGTATCTAAAATGGGCCATAGAAAAGGAAAACATCAAGCAAGGGAAAAAAAAAAGGCGAATAAAAACAAGAAATCAACACAAGGAATAAAGACACGGTAACACGACCATAAATCAGAGGAATAACAGAACCTAAACATAATATATTATTATTATATCCTTAATTATCACCCTGTATTACTATTCAATCAATCAATCAATGTTTATTTATATAGCCCTAAATCACAAGTGTCTCAAAGGGCTACTGACGAGAGAACAATAATTCAAACTTAAAAAAAAAAAATAGAAGGACGTGCCTCACTAGCTGTAAACGTATCACATTAAAGGCATTAGACAGGCTGTTAGACGTCATTTTTCTGCAAACATAATATTGGCAAAATGCTGAAAAAAATAATGAGTTCAGCGGGATTGCACATTGAGAAGCTGCCTCCCCTAATATTTATGCTCTATTTTTGATCAGGTAATGTTTTTTTACTGATTAAAATATTTAAACCGTATTTTCCGGCCCATAGGGCGCACTGGATTATAAGGCGCACTGCAGATGAGCGGGTCTATTCAGCTCTATTTTCATACAAAAGGCGCACCGCATTATGAGGCGCATTAAAGGGGTCACATTATTATTATTTATTTTCTAAATTGAGAACACTTCCTTGTGGTCGGTCTACATAACATGTAATGGTGGTTCTTTGATCAAAATGTTGCATAGATTATGTTTTACAGATCATCTTCAAGCCGCTTTCTGACAGTCGCTACAGGATGTGCCGTTTTGTGGGCGGTCCTATTTACGTATCTCACCTTCGGCAGCGTCTTTTCTCCGTCATCTTTGTTGTAGCGGTGTAGCGTGCAAGGACGGGAGTGGAAGAAGTGTCAAAAGATGGAGCTAACTGTTTTAATAACATTCAGACTTTACTTGAATCAATAACGGAGCACCATCTTCTCAACCGTGGCTCACTAGTGCAATAACAACGCCGGAAATGTGTCCCGTGAAAAAACTTCTGACCGGAACTCTCTAATAACTAAAGTTCCTTGGGTGAGTTATGTAAACTCACTACACCGGTATGTTTTAGCGCTTTCATGGCGAGTTTACTGACAGATATAAGTAAGAACTTTACACTACTTTATATTAGAAATGGCAACAGTGGAAGATGAATGTCCCATAACAAGAAGATGGAGAAAAAGAGGAAGCTTATCGGACTACATGTGAGGAACTTGCATGGCTGCCGTTTGTGTGACCCCACGATGCAAGAACCAGGAGGAGGATGAGCAGGTAAGATGATTTTAATGATCATCAACAGAGAAATGTAGCAGTCTTGCATACAACAGTTCCAAACATAAAGAGTCTATCATCGAGCACTGAGGAGTGCTCGAGAGAAAACATAAATAGACATTTGCTGATTGGCAGCAGGTGTGGACCGGCTGCCAATCAACGGCAGGTGAGGAGAAAACAGTGCTCAGCGGAACAAGCAGGATATATAACAAAATAAGAGCACTGACAGGAAGTAAATACAAAAACATGGAAACAAACCGAAATGAAGTGACAGATCGTCACACTACAAAGGCGGAGGTGCGCACATTTTCAGGACTGACGCTGATCCCAAATACAGATCAGCACGTACCAGAAGGTAAGAAAAGTTGCTTTTGCATAATATTGCAAAACGGAATGGCAGATAATATGTCTTACCTTATACACACACCATAATAATACGCCTATGTTGAAGCACAGTACAATCCATCAAGCGGTGCGGCTTTATAGCTTACCAAACTCGTACTAAAACATTTTGATACATTTTTGAGTGCTGTGTGTAATTTTCTATTATTTCAATGGAACATATAAAATGTTGGTGTTGTTTACTTAAGTCATATTGCAGTCTACACATATCTCTTATGTGTGACTGCCATCTCTATATTGCAGTCTACGCATATCTCTTATGTGTGACTGCCATCTACTGGTCACACTTATCATTACACCATGTACCAAATAAAATAGCTTCGAGGTCGGTAAGCACAACCAAAAATGATTCCGTACATTAGGCGCACCGGGTTATAAGGAGCACTGTCGAGTTTTGAAATAATGAAAGGATTTAAAGTGCGCCTTGTAGTCCGAAAAATACGATATAAATTTAAGAATAGTTCAGTGTGTATAAATATATATATATATATATATATATATATATATATATATATATTTTTTTTTTTTATCCATATTTGTATTTTATTTTTAATTACTGTCACACTCCGGGTTGTAATGTATAATCGATAAAATAAAATATATAATGTATATATATGTACATTTTTTAATTTTAGCCCAATTTTGTTCTAAATACAAGCTCAAATGCAGTAGCTGGGAGTTTTCAATTGGTTATGGTGAATTTTCCATTTTGTGAGCTCATTCTTTACTTCACAGAAAACACATTTTTTTGCCGTTTTTTTTTTTATTACAAGAAAATAACATATGTTTAAGGTAAAAGTATTAGTATACATCTTCAAGACAAAATGGTGTTGTATTTACTGTTAATCATTAGTGATTTTTTTTTAAATTTATTTATTTTGTTTTGTTTTGTTTCCTTGGTTTTACAGAAAGTGTGATGCCAACATTCTATTCAGGTGACGAAGCTGGCATATGTTCCCATGTCGGTTTCCCTCAATTAAATGGATGAGCTGCCTGAAATTAATCACATTTACCATAATTTATTTTCCTTGATCATAGACTTACTGTGTAATATGAAGCAATACATCTAATTACAGCAATTAATTGTAGGAGATGTACGGTTTTATCACCACAATATTGGGATAATACCTTTTTGGTTTAACTGCTCAGTCAAATACCCAGAAGCCATTTGACAAACCAATTCACTGGCAAAAGCACAATTGTATTTTTTTCTCTTGAACAGTATTGATACAAACATTTTGTAGCATTTAAATGTGTCTCGGTAGGACCAGCCATAAACTGTGTGTGGCCCTTAACAAGATTTTGTCTTAGCACCCTTTCGGTCTTTGATATATTTATTACTATTATTAAACTCCTGAAGCCCCCCCCCCCCACCTAGGCCTGGGCCGATAACACATTTTGCTCAATGATATATTGACCTACACATTATTGCCATTAATTTTTTAGTCCAAATTAATCACCAATGTAATGACAATGCATAATAATAATGCAAGTTTATCATTTTAAATACAAACCCCGTTTCCATATGAGTTGGGAAATTGTGTTAGATGTAAATATAAACGGAATACAATGATTTGCAAATCCTTTTCAACCCATACTCAATTGAATGCACTACAAAGACAAGATATTTGATGTTCAAACTCATAAACTTTATTTATTTTTTTTGCAAATAATAATTAACTTAGAATTTCATGGCTGCTACACATGCCAAAGTAGTTGGGAAAGGGCATGTTCACCACTGTCACATCATCTTTTCTTTTAACAACACTCAGTAAACATTTGGGAACTGAGGAGACACATTTTTTAAGCTTCTCATGTGGAATTCTTTCCCATTCTTGCTTGATGTACAGCTTAAGTTGTTCAACAGTCCAGGGGTCTCCATTGTGGTATTTTAGGCTTCATAATAAGCCACACATTTTCAATGGGAGACAGGGCTGGACTACAGGCAGGCCAGTCTAGTAACCGCACGCTTATTTCAGCGAGACAATGCCAAGCCACATGTTACATCAATGTGGCTTGGCATTGTCTTGCTGAAATAATCAGGGGCGTCCATGGTAACGTTGCTTGGATGGCAACATATGTTGCTCCAAAACCTGTATGTACCTTTCAGCATTAATGGTGCCTTCACAGATGTGTAAGTTACCCATGTCTTGGGCACTAATACACCCCCATACCATCACAGATGCTGACTTTTCAACTTTGCGCCTATAACAATCCAGATGGTTCTTCTCCTCTTTGGTCCGGAGGACACGACGTCCACAGTTTCCAAAAACAATTTGAAATGTGGACACGTCAGACCACAGAACACTTTTCCACTTTGTATCAGTCCATCTTAGATGAGCTCAGGCCCAGCGAAGCCGACGGCGTTTCTGGGTGTTGTTGATAAACGGTTTTTGCCTCTCATAGGAGAGTTTTTGTCAAGGTGTGTTGTTGACGAACCCCAAGATGCAGAGATGGCAGCAGGCTTGGTTCAAGAAAACATGGTTTTAATGTTCAAAAATAAGAAAAGGAAAACACGAACCAGAAACTAGGAAGCAGGAACAGGAGTCAGGATCCAGGGAATAGCTTAACGCACATAGCTAGCAACGACAGCATACAGCAAACAACGACACGACAGGTAGGAACGACAATGACAATGACAATAATCCAGCACTGACTGGAGGAGAAGGCAGGTTTAAATAGCGGCTGGCTGATTGACACCAGGTGTGGCCAGGTGCCAATCAGCCACAGCTGAGGGGACACAGCACTCAGGGAGACAAGTAGGAAATAACCAAAATAAGAGCGCCGACAGGAAAACTAAGACAAACGCAGAGAAAAAACTAAAACACAGTCAAACTGTCAGGGACAAGCCTGACAGTAGCCCCCCTTCCTATAACGGATACCAGACGTTCTAGAACCACCCCCCCAAAAAAAAGTCCAAAGTCACGGGAGGGTGGAGGGAGGACAAGGAGGTGGGCCACCAGGCCAAGTGTCCCCGCAACCAGCGGGGAAGAGTTAGGTGGCGACGGCGAGTTGAATGCCGCCGCAATTGGCGAGGCGGCTCGTCCGCCGGCGTGGGAGAACCCACCGGAGACGATGGTGGCGCCCTCTGCTGGCCCACCGGAGACGATGGTGGTGGCGCCCTCTGCTGGCCCACCGGAGACGATGGTGGTGGCGCCCTCTGCTGCTGGCCCACCGGGGAGGATGGTGGTGGCGCCCTCTGCTGCTGGCCCACCGGGGAGGATGGTGGTGGCGCCCTCTGCTGCTGGCCCACCGGGGAGGATGGTGGTGGCGCCCTCTGCTGCTGGCCCACCGGGGAGGATGGTGGTGGCGCCCTCTGCTGCTGGCCCACCGAAGACGAGGATGGTGGCGCCCTCTGCTGCTGGCCCACCGGAGACGAGGATGGTGGCGCCCTCTGCTGCTGGCCCACCGGAGACGAGGATGGTGGCGCCCTCTGCTGCTGGCCCACCGGAGACGAGGATGGTGGCGCCCTCTGCTGCTGGCCCACCGGAGACGAGGATGGTGGCGCCCTCTGCTGCTGGCCCACCGGAGACGAGGATGGTGGCGCCCTCTGCTGCTGGCCCACCGGAGAAGAGGATGGTGGCGCCCTCTGCTGGCCCACCGGAGAGGAGGATGGTGGCGCCGTCTGCTGCTGGCCCACCGGAGAGGAGGATGGTGGCGCCGTCTGCTGCTGGCCCACCGGAGAGGAGGATGGTGGCGCCGTCTGCTGCTGGCCCACCGGAGAGGATGGAGGTGCCGTAGGTTGTAGACCCACCGGAGTGCATGGTGGCTGGCGTCTGCCGGCCCACCGGAGTGCATGGTGGCGTCTGCCGGCCCACCGGAGTGCATGGTGGCGTCTGCCGGCCCACCGGAGTGCATGGTGGCGTCTGCCGGCCCACCGCAGTGCATGGTGGCGTCTGCCGGCCCACCGCAGTGCATGGTGGCGTCTGCCGGCCCACCGGAGTGCATGGTGGCATCTGCCGGCCCACCGTAGTGCATGGTGGCGTCTGCCGGCCCACCGGAGTGCATGGTGGCGTCTGCCGGCCCACCGGAGTGCATGGTGGCGTCGTAGGTTGCAGACCCACCGGAGATGATGGTGGCGTCTGTTGCAGACCCCTCGGAGATGGCGCCGTATCTTGCAGACCCCTCGGAGATGGCGCTGTATCTTGCAGACCCACTGGGGCGAGAAGTAGCTGTGCCTCCCTAGCTGCACAGCCACTCATAGCCCCCCCCCTCAAGGGACGGATCCCAGACGTCCCCCGAGAAGCCAACATAGGACAGGGATGGGTGGGAGGGATTGCAAAATGAGGCAAAGCTTTTCTTGGATTCGGCCATCAATGATAACGATTTGTTAAGCCTCTCCGCCAAGGAAATCTCCGCGAGGTTCGTACTAGGCTGGATTATTATGTCGGAGTTTGTAGGTGCCGAACCCCAAGATGCAGAGAAGGCGGAAGGCATTGTGCGAGAAAACATGATTTAATTAAACACTAAGGCAAAACAACAAACAAAAGGGTAACAACAAAAGGCGCGCACAAGGCGGAGAACAAACTTGGTTATGAACTAAAATAGCACAGAGGCTAACTTTGGACAAGAAACAAAAACACTTACTGTGACATGAAGGAACTAGGACATGAGCAGAGTGAAACAAAAGTAGACAGAGCTACAACGACAAGTGTTAAGACAGGTAGTAATGACAATGACAATGACAATAATCCAGCACTGACTGGAGGAGAAGGCAGGTTTAAATAGCAGCTGGCTGATTGACACCAGGTGTGGCCAGGTGCCAATCAGCCACAGCTGAGGGGACACAGCACTCAGGGAGACAAGTAGGAAATAACCAAAATAAGAGCGCCGACAGGAAAACTAAGACAAACGCAGAGAAAAAACTAAAACACAGTCAAACTGTCAGGGACAAGCCTGACAGTTTTAACTTGCACTTACAGATGTAGCGACCAACTGTAGTTACTGACAGTGGGTTTCTGAAGTGTTCCTGAGCCCATGTGGTGATATCCTTTACACACTGATGTCGCTTGTTGATGCAGTACAGCCTGAGGGGTCGAAGGTCACGGGCTTAGCTGCTTACGTGCAGTGATTTCTCCAGATTCTCTGAAGCCTTTGATGATATTACGGACCGTAGATGGTGAAATCCCTAAATTCCTTGCAATAGCTGGTTGAGAAAGGTTTTTCTTAAACGGTTGAACCATTTGCTCACGCATTTGTTGACAAAGTGGTGACCCTCGCCCCATCCTTGTTTGTGAATGACTGAGCATTTCATGGAATCTACTTTTATACCCAATCATGGCACCCACCTGTTCCCAATTAGCCTGTTCAGCTGTGGAATGTTCCAAATAAGTGTTTGATGAGCTTTCCTCAACTTTATCAGTATTTATTGCCACCTTTTCCAACTTCTTTGTCACGTGTTGCTGCCATCAAATTCTAAAGTTAATGATTATTTGCAAAAATAAATGTTTATCAATTTGAACATCAAATATGTTGTCTTTGTAGCATATTCAACTGAATACGGGTTGAAAATGATTTGCAAATCATTGTATTCCGTTTATATTTACATCTAACACAATTTCCAAACTCATATGGAAACGGGGTTTGTAAATGGTAAAATGGTAAATGGGTTATACTTGTATAGCGCTTTTCTACCTTCAAGGTACTCAAAGCGCTTTGACACTATTTCCACATTCACCCATTCACACACACATTCACACACTGATGGCGGGAGCTGCCATACAAGGCCCTAACCAAGACCCATCAGGAGCAAGGGTGAAGTGTCTTGCTCAAGGACACAACGAACGTGACTAGGTTGGTAGATGGGGATTGAACCAGGAACCCTCAGGTTGCTGGCACGGCCACTCTCCCATATATTTTAACATTGCATAAAACCCAAAACCAGTGAAGTTGGCACGTTGTGTAAATCGTAAATAAAAACAGAATACAATGATTTGCAAATGCTTTTCAAACTATATTTAATTGAATAAACTGCAAAGACAAGATACTTAACGTTTGAACTGGAAAACTTTGTTTTTTTTTTGCAAACATTTTCAATTTGATGCCTGCAACATGTTTCAAAAAAGCTGGCACAGGTGGCAAAAAAGACCCACCTGTTCCTAATTAGCCTGTTCACCTGTGGGATGTTCCAAATAAGTGTTTGATGAGCATCCCTCAACTTTCTCAGTCTTTTTTGCCACCTGAGCCAGCTTTTTTGAAACAAGTTGCCGGCATCAAATTTCAAATGAGCTAATATTTGCAAAAAATAACGTTTCTCAGTTCGAACAAAACTTGTCTTTGCAGTCTATTCAATTGAAAATAAGTTGAAAAGGATTTGCAAATCATTGTATTCTGTTTTTATTTTCTATTTACACAACGTGCCGACTTCACTGGTTTTGTATTTTTGCAAGGGAGTCCAGGTAGTTTTGCACATTTCTAATTGTATTCAAACGATCTCATTATTGAACTTTGACAACAACATTGATTTTAAATTAATATGGCCCTGTGATGAAGTGGCGACTTGTCCAGTGAGTACCATGCCTTCCACCCAAGTGCAACTTGGATAGGTTCTAGACCCAGAAAGGGACACACAGTAGAAAATGGATGGATAGATGTATTAACTTTTATGACGTCTTATTTCATAACCGAGAGATTCAAATGAAATTTAAAAAAAATTATCAAATCTTTACAAAAGCCCAGACCTTTTGGCCCTAAACAACTACATATAGGGTTTATGCGTCAATGTCACGGTGTCGCATATCAACTGTTATTGTGACCTCTAGATGCAAAGACAGGTAGATGACATGCAAGTAAGACAATATTTTTTAATAGGTACGCCAAAATAAAATTACACCAGCGTGGTCAAAAGCAGAGGACCCCAGGTTAATAAATACAAGGCAAGGTAATGCACTGCAAAATAGCAAGTACTGTAGAGCCAAACATAAACAGTGCGCAGAAAAACAGAATAGGCAACAGTATGCAAAGCAATAAGCAATCATCCAGCAACGCCTGTGAGGTGACGCTGTAAAACAATTCCTCCTGATTAGACACCACCGACAGGTGACTCACTTAATTATTAACAGAGGGCAGGTACACTATATTGCCAAAATTATTTGGCCACCTGCCTTGACTCTCATAGTGCCATCGCATTCCTAACCCATTGGGTTAAATATGATGTCGGTCCACCTTTTGCAGCTATTACAGCTTCAACTCTTCTGGGAAGGCTGTCCACAAGGTTGCGGAGTGTGTTTATAGGAATTTTCGACCATTCTTCCAAAAGCGCATTGGTGAGGTCACACACTGATGTTGGTCGAGAAGGCCTGGCTCTCAGTCTCCGTTCTAATTCATCCCAAAGGTGTTCTATCGGGTTCAGGTCAGGACTCTGTGCAGGCCAGTCAAGTTCATTCACACCAGACTCTGTCATCCATGTCTTAATGGACCTTGCTTTGTGCACTGGTGCACAGTCATGTTGGAAGAGGAAGGGGCCCGCTCCAAACTGTTCCCACAAGGTTGGGAGCATGAAATTGTCCAAAATGTTTTGGTATAGTAGAGCAGTGTTTTTCAACCACTGTGCCGCGGCACACTAGTGTGCCGTGAGATACAGTCTGGTGTGCCGTGAGAGATTATCTAATTTCACCTAGTTGGGTTAAAAATATTTTTTGGAAACCAGTAACTATAGTCTGCAAATGATGTGTTGTTGTTGAGTGTCGGTGCTGTCTAGAGCTCGGCAGAGTAACCGTGTAATACTCTTCCATATCAGTAGGTGGCGGCCAGTAGTTAACTGCTTTGTAGATGTCGGAAACAGCGGGAGGCAGTGTGCAGGTAAAAAGGTGTCTAATGCTTAAACCAAAAATGAACAAAAGGTGAGTGCCCCTAAGAAAAGGCATTGAAGCTTAGGGAAGGCTATGCAGAACCAAACTAAAACTGAACTGGCTACAAAGTAAACAAAAACAGAATGCTGGACGACAGCAAAGACTTACTGTGGAGCAAAGGCAATGTACATCCGAACATGACATGACAATCAACAATGTCCCCACAAAGACGGATACAAACAACTGTAATATTCTTGATTGCTAAAACAAAGTAGATGCGGGAAATATCGCTTAAAGGCAGACATGAAACTGCTGCAGGAAAATACCAAAAAAAAAAGAGAAAAAGCCACCAAAATAGGAGCGCAAGACAAGAACTAAAACACTACACACAGGAAAACAGCAAAAAACTCTAAATAAGCATGTCGTTACAGTACACCTACTTTGAGACAAGAGCTATATTGATGCATGGTTGGTTATGCTTTAAATTCATATCCAACAATTGCAACAACAACTTTTTACTGTCAACTGAGTTTTGTTTTTTAATGATTTCTGCTGATCGTGTGCCTCCGGAGTTTTTCAACACTAAAATTGTGCCTTAGCTCAAAAAAGGTTGAAAAACACTGTAGTAGAGCATTCAAAGTTCCTTTCACTGGATCTAAGGGGCCAAGCCCAACTGCTGAAAAACAACCCCACACCAAAATTCCTCCTTCACCAAATTTCACACTCGGCACAATGCAGTCCGAAATGTACTGTTCTCCTGGCAACCTCCAAACCCAGACGGAAAGCCAGACGGAAAAGCGTGATACATCAGAGAACGCTTCTCCAGTGGCAACGTGCTTTATACCACTGCATCCCACGCTTTGCGTTGGACTTGGTGATGTATGGCTTCGATGCAGCTGCTCGGCCATGGAAACCCATTCCATGAAGCTCTCTGCGTACTGTACGTGGGCTAATTGGAAGGTCACATGAAGTTTGGAGCTCTGTAGCAACTGACTGTGCGCTTCAGCATCCGCTGACCCCTCTGTCAGTTTACGTGGCCTACCACATTGTGGCTGGGTTGCTGTTGTTCCCAAACGCTTCCATTTTCTTATGATAAAGCCAGCAGTTGACTTTGGAATATTTAGGGGCGAGGAAATTTCACGGCTGGATTTGTTGCACAGGTGGCATCCTATGACAGGTCCACGCTGGAAATCTCTGAGCTCTTGAGAGCGGCCCATTCTTTCACAAATGTTTGTAGAAACAGTCTCCATGCCTAAGTGCTTGATTTTATACACCTGTGGCCGGGCCAAGTGATTGGGACACCTGATTCTCATCATTTGGATGGGTGGCCAAATACTTTTGGCAATATAGTGTAGCTTAAACCAGAGGTATAGTGACTGAGAACGAAAGCAAACAGGTAGTGGAATGACAAATAAATACCAAAGACAGGAAAACACATAAGTGCAAGCAATCTAGACAGAAAGAACAATGCGGGAGGTTTATTACAGATTAATAACGCATTAATTACATCTCATTCTTTACTTGTTTGTTAAAAACAACACGCAATCAACAACCAAAACATAGATCGAATGTTTTCTGATTTTTTCAGGTTTGGTGCAATTTGAGGATCGTTGTGTTCCGGCTCATTAACTGAAAAAGAAACAACCTCAATAACTATAATAACATATCATTGTTGCGTCTCCCTGGTGTGTGAGTTTCATCACCATTTCAAGCAGACAATTTTCGACCTGATATTAAGAGAATATTAGCATGTAAGAGTCTGGCCTGACTTTGAGCTGATTGTATTGCAACAAGGCCTCTAAAGAGAATAAGTGAGCTGCTTCAGTGATAGTGGATGTGGGAGTGGAGGCCGAGGTAAAATGTCAATGGCGCCCCTGTCAAGAGACAAGCTTTTCCACCATGTCTGTATCTTTTTTCTCTTGGCCTGTCTGCTTAGCTCCCACTCCTTTTATAATTGAGGAGCATCCCTGCTCTTGCTACCCGAGTCAAAACATCACAGTCTAGTGAAGGTTCTATCTCCTGGGACCTGCTACACACACACTAATGTGGACACACTCACACATATTGAAACAATTAGCTTTATATTAAAAGGTTTGATTTATCCCCGTTTTGATGTGACTCCAATTAGGGCTGGGCGATATATCGATATACTCGATATATCGCGGGTTTGTCTCTGTGCGGTATAGAAAATGACTATATCGTAGGAGTGTAACGGTACGTGTATTTGTATTAAACCGTTTCTGTACGGGGGTTCCGGTTCGGTTCGGAGGCGTACCGAACGAGTTTCCACACGAACATATTAAGTAGCCGCCTAAGCTAAAGCCTTAACAAGCTGCTCCGTTTTCTGCCTCTGTCCCACCCACACAACCATCTGATTGGTTACAACCTTAGCGGTAACAGACAATCAGCAGTGCGTATTCAGAGCAGTAACAGCCAATCAGCAGTGCGTATTCAGAGCGCATGTAGTCAGTGCTTCTGCGGTGGGGTTAGCAGATAGGTGTTTAGCAGGTAAGCATAAGGCAGCGGACTGTTCCCAAATTAAAATAAACACCTCCCAGTCAACTACTAGTAACATCACTATGAGCCCGTTGACTTTCTATAAACAAACTGCAGCTCAGCTCGCTCGCAGTCCTGGCTTGAGGTAAAGGCTAATTAGCTTTTAGCGTAACGTTAGTGTAATCATTAGTAATGTAACAGCCTAGTTTTGAATGGCAGGGTCCCTGCTATCACATGTTGATAAAAAATATCCATCCATCCATCCATCTTCTTCCACTTATCCGAGGTAGGGTCGCGGCGGCAGCAGCTTAAGCAGGGAAGCCCAGACTTCCCTCTCCCCAGCCACTTCGTCCAGCTCCTCCCGGGGGATTTCGAGGCGTTCCCAGGCCAGCCTGGAGAGATAGTCTTCCCAGCGTGTCCTGGGTCTTCCCCGTGGCCTCCCACCGGTCGGACGTGCCCGAAACACCTTCCTAGGGAGGCGTTCGGGTGGCATCCTGACCAGATGCCCGAAGCACCTCATCTGGTTCCTCTCGATGTGGAGGAGCAGCGGCTTTACTTTGAGCTCCCCCCGGATGACAGAGCTTCTCACCCTATCTCTAAGGGAGAGCCCCGCCACCCGGTGGAGGAAACTCATTTCGGCCGCTTGTGCCCGTGATCTTGTCCTTTCGGTCATGACCCAAAGCTCATGACCATAGGTGAGGATGGGAACGTAGATCGACCGGTAAATCGAGAGCTTTGACTTCCGGCTCAGCTCCTTCTTCACCACAACGGATCGATACAGCGTTCACATTACTAAAGACGCCGCGCCGATCCGCCTGTCGATCTCACGATCCACTCTTCCCCCACTCGTGAACAAGACTCCGAGGTACTTTAACTCCTCCACTTGGGGCAAGATCTCCTCCCCAACCCAGACATGGCACTCCACCCTTTTCCGGGAGAGAACCATGGACTCGGACTTGGAGGTGCTGATTCCCATCCCAGTCGCTTCACACTCGGATGCAAACCGATCCAGTGAGAGCTGAAGACCTTGGCCAGAGGAAGCCATCAGGACCACATCATCTGCAAATAGCAGAGACCTAATCCTGCAGCCACCAAACCAGATACCCTCAACGCCCTGACTGCGCCTACAAATTCTGTCCATAAAGGTTATGAACAGAATCGGTGACAAAGGGCAGCCTTGGCGGAGTCCAACCCTCACTGGAAACGGGTCCGACTTACTGCCGGCAATGCGAACCAAGCTCTGACACTGATTATACAGGGAGCGAACCGCCACAATCAGACAGTCTGTTACCCCATACTCTCTGAGCACTCCCCACAGGATTTAAATATAACATTTAAATAATAAAAATCAACTACAGGCTTCCCAAATGCTGTAATAAATTAAGCATAATGAGTTGACTTGAAACTGTTTAATGTTGCACTTTTTATATGTAGAAGAAAAGTTTTGTCATTTTATTTAATCTGAGCAACAACTTGAGGCAGTTTAATGTTGATTAACATGGGCAAAGTTAATATAGTGTTCCCAATGTTAAAAGGATACAGCCATTGTTTACAAATTTGGTAAGTAAATAACCAAAAAATTTATATTCTGTTGTTTTCGTACTGTACCGAAAATGAACCGAACCGTGACCTCTAAACCGAGGTACGTACTGAACCGAAATTTTTGTGTACCGTTACACCCCTACTATATCGTGATATTCGAGTACCGTATTTTTTGGAGTATAAGTCGCACCGGAGTATAAGTCGCACCTGCCGAAAATGCATAAAAAAAGAAGGAAAAAAACATATATAAGTCGCACTGGAGTATAAGTCACATTTTTGGGGGAAATTTATTTGATAAAACCCAACACCAAGAATAGACATTTGAAAGGCAATTTAAAATAAATAAGGAATAGTGAACAACAGGCTGAATAAGTGTACGTTAAATGAGGCATAAATAACCAACTGAGAACGTGCCTGGTATGTTAACGTAACATATTATGGTAAGAGTCATTCAAATAACTATAACATATAGAACATGCTATACGTTTACCAAACAACCTGTCTCTCCTAATCGCTAAATCCCATGAAATCTAATACGTCTAGTCTCTTACGTGAATGAGCTAAATAATATTATTTGATATTTTACGGGAATGTGTTAATCATTTCACATATAAGTCGCTTCTTAGTATAAGTCGCACCCCCGGCCAAAATATAAAAAAAAACTGCGACTTATAGTCCGAAAAATACGGTATATGTTCTCACACAGTTGTTTTTAGCTGCAG
Organism: Nerophis lumbriciformis; assembly: GCF_033978685.3. Taxonomy (NCBI): domain Eukaryota; kingdom Metazoa; phylum Chordata; class Actinopteri; order Syngnathiformes; family Syngnathidae; genus Nerophis; species Nerophis lumbriciformis. Next base: position 33,854,844 of record NC_084561.2, read on the forward strand.
GCATTACACTGCATGCCTTTCCCACTCTTTATTGTCTCTCCTTCTCACAGAGACATAAAAAACAAGCGCACCTTCTTACATACGTCACGCGTGCAACGTCACACGCCCTCCCTGAGCAGAGAGGTAGCTACATGGGTAACATTAGCTGTGATGCTAACGGGGCGGTGCGAGTGGTAATTCGAGAAAAAGAAGGTGCGAATCCGGTAACAAATGGAGGAAGAATTAATTCCCAAGAAAAACAGCACGGGGTACATCGTGTGGCGGTGGTTCGGCTTCAAGCGGGAATATGTCAAACAATTATGCGGCAAAAGCGTTGCTACAAAAAGTAGCATTACTGCTAATGTAGCATCATTTGAAAAGTCACCCGCTAGAGAATGAAGAGTGCTTGAAATTGCATGTCAACATCTCCGTTTGGTGCCACACCCACTAAATGCTGAAGCAACAATTTCCACATCATGAAAAAAAAATCAACAACAGAAGTAGATAACGTCCGCAGGAACCTACCACAGAACAAAGGACTTATACTATTTGAGTTCGTATTATGCAGCTCATTTTTATTTCACAGTTATTGAAATATCTTGTGTGACATCATGCACAAAAGTGCACTTTATTTGTTTTTAACTATTGTAGTGGCGTTCTGTAAAAAAAGTGCACTTTAATTTAGTGTTGTTTTGATATGTCATCTTAGTGACATCATGCACAAAAGTGCACTAATAGCTTGTTTTAAAATGTCTCTGACAATCTTGCACTTTCTGTTTTGAAATGACATGAATGTTTGTGCCACTGCTTAATAACTGTTTAATAAATACACTTTTGCTAAATTGACTTAGTTGTGGTTTCCCTCGCTGCATGAAAGTTTAAAATGAGCATATATTAATGCAGTATGAAGAAGAATGTTTTAATGTAGACACATAGAATCATCATATGCATCAAGTGTTCATTCAAGGCTAAGGCAAAATATCGAGATATATATCGTGTATCGTGACATGGCCCAAAAATATCGAGATATTAATAAAAGGCCATATCACCCAGCCCTAACTCCAATTGGTTTGTTTGCCTGCACAACTATTTAGCTCTGCAATAGCTCTGCTCACCCTCTCCTCCACCGTCACGTTATCTTCTGGCCTTCCCCTTCTCATCCTCATCCACCACACAAACAGCATGACCTGCAGCACAGTGGCATTCGAATGCAAATCACACAGCAGAGCTCTTCTGTCGAGCTGCAGTAATACAGTAGGTCTCACCGTTTCATACATCAGGCTCACAAATAACAACTGCCTGAGCAACCAACCACCGTTATTTTAGGTAGCCTATTATGTGCACATGCACCAAATATCAAATAATGTCATAGGCTAAAACCTGGTCAGATATGTTGCCTGGAAAAAAAATCAATAGCCACGATAAGCACATACAGTATACAAATGTTATGACACAGAAACAACGAGACTTGCAACAGAAGGTGAGGGGTAGGGGAGCATCCGTTGGCGCTGCTCCATCCGTCACACCTCAAGGGGTGAAGCGGTGGGAAATGGGTTGGGTCGGGTTGTGGGTATGTGTGCATATCCCTTACACTAGTACAGGTATCAGTCGTCTCCCACTGAAACTCACTGAACAAGTTGCTTCATATACTGCTTTCCAGTAAAAATATTAATTTTCATTTGTTTACATTTACAGAGAAAATACTTTGGTAATAGGTACCAAAATCCTCCTCCATGTACAAAACCCAAAACCAGTGAAGTTGGCACGTTTACCAGGCCAGTCTAGGACCCGCACTCTTTTAGTATGAAGCCATGCTGTTGTAACATGTGGCTTGGCATTGTCTTGCTGAAATAAGCAGGGGCGTCCATGATAACGTTGCTTGGACAGCAACATTTGTTGCTCCAAAACCTGTATGCACCTTTCAGCATTAATGGTGCCTTCACAGATGTGTAAGTTACCCATGCCTTGGGCACTAATACACCCCCATACCATCACAGATGCTGGCTTTTGAACTTTGCGCCTACAACAATCCGGATAGTTCTTTTCCTTTTTGGTCCGGAGGACACGACATCCACAGTTTCCAAAAACAATTTGAAATGTCTACTCGTCAGACTACAGGACACTTTTCCACTTTGCATCAGTCCATCTTAGACTAGCTCGGGCCCAGCGTAGCTGGCGGCGTTTCTGGGTGTTGTTGATAAATGGATTTCGCTTTGCATAGTAGAGTTTTAACTTGCACTTACAGATGTAGCGACAATCTGTAGTTACTGACAGTGGTTTTCTGAAGTGTTCCTGAGCCCATGTGGTGATATTCTTTACACACTGATGTCGGTTTTTAAAGCAGTACCTCCTGACGGATCCAAGGTCACTGGCATTTAATGTTACGTGCAGTGATTTCTCCAGATTCTCTGAACCTTTTGATGATATTACAGACCGTAGATGGTGAAATCCCTAAATTCCTTGCAATAGCTGGTTGAGAAATGTTGTTCTTAAACTATTCAACAATTTGCTCACACGTTTGTTCACGAAGTGGTGACCCTCGCCCCATCCTTGTTTGTGAACGACTGAGCATTACATGGAATCTGCTTTCATACCCATTTGTGGCACCCACCTGTTCCCAATTAGTCTGGTCACCTGTCGAATGTTCCAAATAAGTGTTTGATGAGCATTCCTCAACTCTCTTAGTGTTTTTTGCCACTTGTGCCAGCTTTTTTGAAACATGTTGCAGGCATCAAATTCCAAATGAGCTAATATTTGCAAAAAATAACAAAGTTTACCAGTTCAAACGTTAAGTATCTTGTCTTTGTAGTCTATTCAATTAAATATAAGTTGAAAAGGATTTGCAAATCATTGTATTTTGTTTTTATTTACGAAGTACACAACGTGCCAACTTCACTGTTTTTGGGTTTTGTAATATATCACTATATTAATTAGAGATGTCCGATAATGGCTTTTTTTGCCGATATCCGATATTCCGATATTGTCCAACTCTTAATTACCGATTCCGATATCAACCGATACCGATATATACAGTCGTGGAATTAACACATTATTATGCCTAATTTTGTTGTGATGCCCCGCTGGATGCATTAAACAATGTAACAAGGTTTTCCAAAATAAATCAACTCAAGTTATGGAAAAAAATGCCAACATGGCACTGCCATATTTATTATTGAAGTCACAAAGTGCATGCCTCAAAACAGAAGCTTGGAATTTTGGACACGCTCTCTCTGAGAGCATGAGGAGGTTGAGGTGGGCGGGTTTGAGGTGGGGGGGGGAGCAGGAGGTTGCGGGGGTGTATATTGTAGCGTCCCGGAAGAGTTAGTGATGCAAGGGGTTCTGGGTATTTGTTCTGTTGTGTTTATGTTGTGTTACGGTGCGGATGTTCTCCCGAAATGTGTTTGTCATTCTTGTTTGGTGTGGGTTCACAGTGTGGCGCATATTTGTAACAGTGTTAAAGTTGTTTATACGGCCACCCTCAGTGTGACCTGTATGGCTGTTGACCAAGTATGTGTGGCATTCACTTGTGTGTGTGAAAAGCCGTAGATGTTATGTGATTGGGCCGGCACGCAAAGGCAGTGCCTTTAAGGTTTATTGGCGCTCTGTACTTCTCCCTACGTCCGTGTACACAGCGGCATTTTAAAAAGTCATACATTTTACTTTTTGAAACCGATACCGATAATTTCCGATATTCCATTTTAAAGCATTTATCGGCCGATAATATCGGCAGTCCGATATTATCGGACATCTCTAATATTAATGATTAAATGTGTTATAATTTGACGAGAGTTTTGCAGCAGCACACGTACAAGCTGTCCGGTTTGGATATGCAGAGCGACTGCTTTAGTGCTCGCTCTGTGCATTGTTCTCCTTTCTCATCATACACGGTACCTTGTGTAAATGGTTCCACCTCAGTAAGCTGCTTCTTAGATGGCATTTGTTATTGTTGCAGTCTTGTTCGCCTCGTAAAGAGTTGCATTCCCCCTTCTCGTCTTGATGCTGTTTTCTGATGCGGAATAAGTGTGTCGTGCTACGGCCTTTTTTAAACAAACCTTGCACTGTGCAGTCACTTATTCCACGTCTGTTGCAGCAAGTCTTAAGACACTTTTCTTTTCTTTGGAACACACATCTTACTCTTGTTAGCATTAGCTGTGTTTTGATAGGCTTGTACATTTCCGCTAGGGGCAAGGGCTACAGAAGCTCAACGGGGCAAAAATATTTTCGGAGGAAGCGGAGAACACCATAGATTTTTTATTTCTTTTAAATCGTCTGCGGAAAAAAACTTGAATTTATCGATGAAATCAATACATCAACCAGGCATAAAGTGACATTAATGACTTTACACCATTAATGCTGAAAGGTGCATATAGGTTTTGGAGCAACATATGTTGCCTTCCAAGCAACATTTTTTTCATGGACGCCCCTGCTTATTTCAGCAAGACAATGCCAAGCCACATTCTGCAAGTTTTACAACAGGCTTCGTAGTAAAAGAGTGCAGGTACTAGACTGGCCTGCCTGTAGTACAGACCTGTCTCCCATTGAAAATGTGTGGCGCAATATAAATAAATGATAAATGGGTTATACTTGTATAGCACTTTTCTACCTTCAAGGTACTCAAAACGCTTTGACAGTATTTCCACATTCACCCATTCACACACACATTCAAACACTGATGGCGGGAGCTGCCATGCAAGGCGCTAACCAGCACCCATCTGAAGCCTAAAATACCACAACGGAGACCCCGGACTGTTGAACAACTTAAGCTGTACATCAAGCAAGAATGGAAAATAATTCCACCTGAAAAGCTTCAAAAATTGGTCTCCTCAGTTCCCAAACGTTTACTGAGTGGTGTTAAAAGGAAAGGCCATGTCACACAGTGGTAAAAATGCCCCTCTGCCAACGTTTGTGCAATGTGTTGCTGCCATTGAATTCTAAGTTAATGATTATTTGCAAAAAAAACTACTTTCCTCAGTTCGAAAATTCAATATCTTGTCTTTGCAGTCTATTCAATTGAATATAAGTTGATTTGCAAATCATTGTATTCTGTTTTTATTTACGAATTACACAACGTGCCCAACTTCACTGGTTTTGGGTTTCGTACACAAGAGCTTTTCCTGAAAGAGAATAGGTTAATGTACTTCACATATAGATAAGCGATGTGACTCCAAATGATTTAAAATTGTTATGAAAGTGAATTATTCTTTCGTTTTAATCAAGTAAAAAAACAAAAAAACTTTCAAAGTGCTACACAAAAAACTTGAATTTATCGATAAAATCGATATATCGACCAGGCATTAAGTGACATAAATGACTTGGATGATGGAAGGAGGCACATCTCGTTTTCTACTTTTAGGCTCCCCCCCAGTGAGAGCTGTCTACAGTCTAACCTAGTCAGTGATATCCATAACATCTTGTTTTGTTGCCATCTGGCCCGTCCCTCAGGTAATGAAATTAGGCCTCAAGTAGCTTTCATCACTTTCCTCAGCTGCACTCACCGTTTCACCAGCAGCATTCAGTTACAACCTGTAATTCATTTAGTGGTGGTGGGCTACCATCAAATGACACTTTCACTTATCAGATTTGATACTCACTGATTGCCCATGTCTTTACAGCAGAGTGATCTGTAAGTACGTTTAGTCAACAATAGGAAACATCCTCTTCTGTGACATCCATTCTGCTTTCTCTATGAGGATCGATATACAGTGGAAATGTAAAAATATAACGTTCTTTGATGACTTTTAACGTCTTTGTTTTCTCTTTCTTGACAGCATCTTATTTGCGGACATTGTAGGTTTCACCAGCTTGGCATCCCAGTGTACTGCTCAGGAATTGGTCAAACTCCTCAATGAGCTTTTCGGGAAGTTTGATGAACTTGCTACAGTAAGTGGATGGCTTTTATTTTTCCATTAACTCCTCCATTAATGGTAGAATGGATTTATATAAAACATATATAAAACAAAATCTATGATTGACTTTTCAGACCTATACAAGGGGCCTGCCCATGACATAAACACTCAATGGAATTGTTTAGGGCAGTGTTTTTCAACCACTGTGCCGCGGCACACTAGTGTGCCGTGAGATATTGTCTGGTGTGCTGTGGAAAATTATGCAACTTCACTTAATTGGTCCAAAAAAATTTATTTTTTGCAAATCAATAATTACAAACCCCGTTTCCATATGAGTTGGGAAATTATGTTACATGTAAATATAAACAGAATACAATGATTTGCAAATCCTTTTCAACCCATACTCAATTGAATGCACTACAAAGACAAGATATTTGATGTTCAAACTCATAAACTTTATATATTTTTTTGCAAATAATAATTAACTTAGAATTTCATGGCTGCAACACGTGCCAAAGTAGTAGGGAAAGGGCATGTTCACCACTGTGTTACATGGCCTTTCCTTTTAACAACACTCAGTAAACGTTTGGGAACTGAGGAGACACATTTTTTAAGCTTCTCAGGTGGAATTCTTTCCCATTCTTGCTTGATGTACAGCTTAAGTTGTTCAACAGTCCGGGGGTCTCCGTTGTGGTATTTTAGGCTTCATAATGCGCCACACATTTTTAATGGGAGACAGGTCTGGACTACAGGCAGGCCAGTCTAGTACCCGCACTCTTTTATTATGAAGCCACGTTGATGTAACACGTGGCTTGGCGTTGTCTTGCTGAAATAAGCAGGGGCGTCCATAGTAACATTGCTTGGATGGCAACATATGTTGCTCCAAAACCTGTATGTACCTTTCAGCATTAATGGCGCCTTCACAGATGTGTAAGTTACCCATGCCTTGGGCACTAATACACCCCCGTACCATCACAGATGCTGGCTTTTCAACTTTGCGTCTATAACAATTCGGATGGTTCTTTTCCTCTTTGGTCCGGAGGACACGACATCCACAGTTTCAAAAAACAATTTGAAATGTGGACTCGTCAGACCACAGAACACTTTTCCACTTTGTATCAGTCCATCTTAGATGAGCTCAGGCCCAGCGAAGCCGACGGCGTTTCTGGGTGTTGTTGATAAACGGTTTTCGCCTTGCATAGGAGTGTTTTAACTTGCACTTACAGATGTAGCGACCAACTGTAGTTACTGACAGTGGGTTTCTGAAGTGTTCCTGAGCCCATGTGGTGATATCCTTTACACACTGATGTCGCTTGTTGATGCAGTACAGCCCGAGGGATCGAAGGTCACGGGCTTAGCTGCTTATGTGCAGTGATTTCTCCAGATTCTCTGAACCCTTTGATGATATTACGGACCGTAGATGGTGAAATCCCTAAATTCCTTGCAATAGCTGGTTGAGAAAGGTTTTTCTTAAACTGTTCAACAATTTGCTCACGCATTTGTTGACAAAGTGGTGACCCTCGCCCCATCCTTGTTTGTGAATGACTGAGCATTTCATGGAATCTACTTTTATACCCAATCATGGCACCCACCTGTTCCCAATTTGCCTGTTCACCTGTGGGATGTTCCAAATAAGTGTTTGATGAGCATTCCTCAACTTTATCAGTATTTATTGCCACCTTTCCCAACTACTTTGTCACGTGTTGCTGGCATCAAATTCTAAAGTTAAGGATTATTTGCAAAAAAAAAAAAAATGTTTATCAGTTTGAACATCAAATGTTGTCTTTGTAGCATATTCAACTGAATATGGGTTGAAAATGATTTGCAAATCATTGTATTCCGTTTATATTTACATCTAACACAATTTCCCAACTCATATGGAAACGGGGTTTGTATAATAATGTGTCGTTGTCTAGTCCAGTGTTTTTGAACCTTTTTTGGTATGTAAAAGGTATGTAACGCTTAAACCAAAAATTAACAACAGGCAAGTCCCGCTAGGAAAAGGCACTGAAGCATAGGCATGGCTATGCAAAACAAAAGTAAAACTGAACTGGCTGCAAAGTCAACAAAAACAGAATGCTGGACGACAGCAAAAACTTACAGCGTGTGGAGTGGAGACGGCGTCCACAAAGTACATCCGTACTTGACATGACAATCAACAATGATCCCACAAAGAAGGATGGCGTACGCACAACTTAAATAGTCTTGATTGCGAAAACAAAGCAGGTGCGGGCAATATAACTTAAAGGAAAGCGTGAAGCTGATACAGGAGAATACCAACAAAACAGAAAGGGTCCCAAAATTAACAGCGCAAGACAGAAACTAAAGCACTACACACAGGAAACAACAACAAACTCAAAATAAGGCACGACAAGCTGGTGGAGTTTAATTTTTTAACCTTTTCTACTGGTGGTGTGCCTCCGTATTTTTTTTACGAAAAAAATGTGCCTTGGCTCAAAAAACGTTGAAAAACACTGGTTTAGAGTCCCTTGGACTAATGGGGGCCACACGACCGGTCACTTCAGTAGTTGATGATCACCACAATCGCCGTGATCTGCAGGTGTTTCCTTTTTTATACTTTGATGGAATTAATTACCTCATGGATGCAATTATACTAGACCAGGGGTCGGCAACCCAAAACGTTGAAAGAGCCATATTGGACCAAAAATACAAAAAACAAACCTGTCTGGAGCCACAAAAAATGAAAAACTGTATGTAAGTGTTATAATGAAGGCAACACATGACGTAAGTGTCTATATTAGCTACATTAGCCTACTATCAAATGACTATGTGTCGCAGGCAGAAGCAAATCTTCGTTGACAGAAATGTTGAAATGTAATATTTATTCTACACATTTTTACAACATTAGAAACCATTAGTAAATCAGAGGCTACTCAGAAGGTGAAACAACTCCTGGAAATGACTGGCTTTTAATGGCTAAAGGTATAGATGTGTGTGTCCAAGTTAAAGGAAATGGCAGGCTGTCTTCTTTTAATAGATTTATTACAATCTTTGGCAAGCTAGGTAATGTTTGCTGTGGTCTGGAACAACATGGCACACAAACTATCAGAAATGCAGCCAATATTACATACAGATAATGTGTCATGAGACATGCAAAATTTAATTATGTACAAAGAGGATAAAAGTAAAGGATATTAAATGAGCTGAAATATACCTACAAATGAGGCATAATGATGCAATATGTACATACAGCTAGCCTAAATAGCATGTTAGCATTGATTAGCTTGCAGTCATGCACTGACCAAATATGCTTGATTAGCACTCCAACAAGTCAATAACATCAACAAAGCTCACTTTTGTGCTTTCACGCACAGCATACAACGTTTGTTGGACAAAATGAGACAAAGAAGGAGTGGAAGATTTTACATGTAAACAAACTGTTGTGTCACAGTCCACACTATGGTGAGTTCAAGAACCGCTGAAATTAGTAGAACAAAACGATGTTCACCAAATACTCTCAACAGTGAAGTATACACACAAACATATTAAACAGTGGACTTACTAACAATTGGGAAGGTTTGTGTCATGTTTGTCCTCAAACAAAAAACATACTGAAAACATTTTTTCAATCCGTTTTTAAAAATGCTCCAGGGAGCCACTTGGGCGGTACTAAAAGAACCGACCCTTCTGAACGTTTTTTGTAGGTCAATGATGACAACCGATTCCCGTGGCAAGCGGTTTTTTGGCACACACAAATGCAACGTCTGTCATTTTTATTCTAGTTTTATTTATACTTTTTATTTACATATAACGTATTTATCGGACCATAAGGCGCACCGGATTAAAAGGCGCATTGCCGATGAGCAGGTCTATTCAGGTCTTTTTTCATACAAAAGGCGCACCGTATTATAAGGCGCATTAAAGGCCTACTGAAATACGATTTTCTTATTCAAACGGGGATAGCAGGTCCATTCTATGTGTCATACTTGATCATTTCGCGATATTGCCATATTTTTGCTGAAAGGATTTAGTAGAGAACATTGACGATAAAGTTTGCAACTTTTGGGAGCTGCACCGGAAGTAGCAGACGAGTAGCGTGACGTCACAGGTTGTGGAGCTCCTCACATCTGCACATTGTTTACAATCATGGCCACCAGCAGCGAGAGTGATTCGGACCGAGAAAGCGACGATTTCCCCATTAATTTGAGCGAGGATGAAAGATTCGTGGATGAGGAAAGTGAGAGTGAAGGACTTGAGGGCAGTGGGAGCGATTCAGATAGGGAAGATGCTGTGAGAGGCGGGTGGGACCTGATATTCAGCTGGGAATGACTAAAACAGTAAATAAACACAAGACATATATATACTCTATTAGCCACAACACAACCAGGCTTATATTTAATATGCCACAAATTAATCCCGCATAACAAACACCTCCCCCCTCCCGTCCATATAACCCGCCAATACAACTCAAACACCTGCACAACACACTCAATCCCACAGCCCAAAGTACCTTTCACCTCCTCAAAGTTCATACAGCACATATATTTCCCCAAAGTTACGTACGTGACATGCACATAGCGGCACGCACGTACGGGCAAGCGATCAAATGTTTGGGAGCCGCAGCTGCATGCGTACTCACGGTACCGTGTCTGCGCATCCAACTCAAAGTCCTCCTGGTAAGAGTCTCTGTTGTCCCAGTTCTCCACAGGCCAATGGTAAAGCTTGACTGTCATCTTCCGGGAATGTAAACAATGAAACACCGGCTGTGTTTGTGTTGCTGCAGTCGGCCGCAATACACCGCTTCCCACCTACAGCTTTCTTCTCTGCTGTCTCCATTGTTCATTGAACAAATTGCAAAAGATTCCCCAACACAGATGTCCAGAATACTGTGGAATTTTGCGGTGAAAACAGACGACTTAATAGCTGGCCACCATGCTGTCCCAAAATGTCCTCTACAATCCGTGACGTCACGCGCTTACGTCATCATACCGAGACCTTTTCAGCAGGATATTTTGCGCAAAATTTAAAATTGAACTTTAGTAAGCTAACCCGGCCGTATTGGCATGTGTTGCAATGTTAAGATTTCATCATTGATATATAAACTACCTGACTGCGTGGTCGGTAGTAGTGGGTTTCAGTAGGCCTTTAAAGGGTCGTATTAGGATTGTTTTCTAAATTTAAAACACTATCTTGTGGTCTACATAACATGTGATGGTGGTTGTTTTGGTCAAAATGTTGCATTTTTGTTGTTAATGATGGAGCAAATTAGTGTGATGTCTAATACTACATCTAATCAAAGAAGCAATTATTTATTATATACCGAAGGACAATAACAAACTAGCTGTGGGCCAAACATTGTGACCATATCACTTACTGTTAAAAGCAAGATACATTGCATCTGGAAAGTATTCATAGCACTTCACTTTTTCCACATTTTGCTATGTTACAGCCTTATTCCAAAATGGAATAAATTACTTTTTGTCCTCAAAATTCTACACATAACACCCCATGAACTAAGGAATTAAGAAATAAACAGTATTCACACCTGCCATGAAGCTCAAAAGTGAGCTAAGAGGAATCCTGTTTCAACTGGTCATCCTTGAGGTGTTCCTACAGTTAAATAGGAGTCCACCTGTGGTAAATTCAGTTGCTTGAATTGGATTTGAAAAGGCACACACCTGTTTATATATTGGTCCCACACTTGACACTGCATGGCAGAGCACAAATGAAGAATAAAGTTAACCCTTGTGTGGTGTTCATATTGTTGTTACTCAGCCAGTGTTTGTGGGTCTGATGGACCCGTTGCATTTTGTGGCTTTTAATGCCTCACAATCAAACACTTTTATGTTAAAATACTGAACAGATGTTTACCTTATCCCAAAAAACATATGTAATGAAGTGCTTCGAGAGGCTGGTAAAGGAATACATTGTCTCCAGACTTCCCCCCACATTCGACCCATACCGGTTTGCTTATCGCCCTAACCGCTCCACAGAGGACACCATCTCCACTGCACTCCACCTGAGCTTAAAACATCTGGAAGGAAAGGACACACGTGTGGATGTTGGTTCTGGACTTCAGCTCGGCATTCAACACAATCATCCCGCAGCACTTGGTGAGCAAACTGGCCCCCCTTGGATTCAGTACCCCCCTATGCGACTGGCTGCTTGACTTCCTCACAGACAGACCCCAGTCTGTGAGAGTGGGCAACAACACCTCCAGTACCATCTCCCTGAGCACCGGCTCCCCCCAGGGCTGCGTCCTGAGTCCACTGCTGTTCAGGTTGATGACCCATGACTACTGTCGTCTGCATAGTTCACAATGTGGTTAGTAGTGGTACTAACCACATTGTGAACTATGCGGACAACACTGCAGTAGTGGGCCTCATCCGTGACAACAACGACATGGACTACAGGGAGGAGGTGAAACATCTGGTTGACTGGTGCAGAACCAACAACCTGGTCCTGAACGTCGACAAGACCAAGGAGATCATCGTTGACTTCAGGAAGCACCAGTCCAGCCACGCTCCACTCTTCATCAACGGCACAGCGGTGGAGATAGTAAGCAGCACCAAGTTCCTGGGGGTGCAGATAACTGACAATATAAACTGGTCCCTACACACCGGAGCTCTTGTAAAAAGAGCTCAGCAGCACATTCACTTTTTGCGTCGGATGAAAAGAGCACAGCTCTCTCCCCCCATTTTCAGCACAATCAACAGAGGCACGATAGAGAGCCTACTGACCAGTTGCATCTCTGTCTGGACTGGAGCCTGCAATGCCTCAGACTGGAAGTCTCTGCAGAGTGGTGAGGACGGCACAAAAGATAATCAGGACTCCTCTTCCTCCTATCCAGGAGATCGCAAAAAGCCACTGCCAGACCAGGATTCAGAAAATCTGCAGAGAATCCTCCCACCCCCAACAATGATTGTTTTCACTGCTGGACTCTAGAAAGAGGTCCGCAGACTCCGTAGCAGAACCTCCAGGTTCTGTAACAGCTTCTTCCCTCAGGCCGTAAGACTCTTGAACGCATCATAATAATCCCCTCAATTCCCCCCCAAAATGGATTAACTGGCTGGAATATAAAGACAATATAACATACATCCATAAATGTGGATGCATATGCAAAAGTGCAATATATGTATCCGTACAGTAATCTATTTATTTATATCAGCACCTTATTGCTTTTTTACCCTGCACTACCATGAGCTAATGCAACGAAATTTCGTTCTTATCTGTACTGTAAAGTTCAAATTTGACTGACAATAAAAAGTAAGTCTAAGTCTAAGACCCACAAACACTGGCTGAGTCACAACAATATGAACGTTGCATGGAAATTTCTCTGCCAGTTTCTGCATCCCACAGGGATTCTACTTTTGTGTTTCTGCACCTGCGGTTCCCACTATAGGTTGCAACATTGTTTGTCAACACTGTCTGCTCTCATTTTCTCACACATTTGACCCTCTGGTGTTCTGTGTACCTACACTCTGTCCTCCTCCTGTCTAGGCCTGCTGTGCGTGTGTGTGTGTGTGTGTGTGTGTGTGTGTGTGTGTGTGTGTGTGTGTGTGTGTGTGTGTGTGTGTGTGCGTGTAGTACACAGAACATCAATTTCCACACTTCTATTAGCCCCGGGTCCAGTGGACCCGGACATCTTATATGTATTAGAAATGTGTAGGGGGATGTATGGTGTGTGGTCATTAAATATGTATTCTGATATATGTTCTTCACAGAAAATGAGCCAAAGCCAGTGAGTCTCAGTTTGAAAAATTAATTAATTGCATTATTTTTCTTTTAATCGAAAACGGGTCCCACAGACCCGAACACCACACAAGGGTTAAAGGAATTGTCTGTAGATCTCCAAGACAGGATTGTCTCGATGCACAAATCTGGGGAAGGGTACAGAAAAAAAATATACTGAAAGTCCCCATGAGCACATTGGCCTCCATCATACGAAAATGGAAGAAGTTTGGAACCACCAAGGCTCTTCCTCGAGCTGGAGGGGACCAATGGTCACTCTGTCAGTGCTATAGCTTTCCACTGTGGAAGAAGGGGGAACCTTACAGAAGGACAACTGTTCATTTCATTCATTCATTTGAATGTTCATTTATTTCAGGCAATGACGCAGAAAAAGTACAAGTTGGACAACATATAATAATTTTAATTAATATAATGCAAAAGGGAATGTACAGTATGCAAACACAACAATCCAGTTTTGCCTGAAACAAATGTCATTAGTATACACATTAAACAGTTTTGGCCCCGACACGGAGCCCTGGGGAACACCACAAGCAATGCCAAGAGTATCTGATAAACCATTTTTACAAACTGTACCCTCCCTATTAAATAACTTTTTAACCAGTCTCCAGCCGACCCCCGAATTCCATATGTATCTCTATCTCTGCAGAAATCCTCCAATCAGGCCTGAATGATAGAGTGGCCAAAAGGAAGCCATTTCTTAATAAAAAGTTTGCCAAAATGCACCTGAAAGACTCTAACATCATGAAAAACAAAAGTATCTTGTCTAATGAGACAAAGATTGAACTCTTCAGCGTGAATGCCAGGTATAATGTTTGGAGAAAACCAGGCACTGCTCATCACTAGGCCAATACCATCTAGGGTTGTCCCGATACCAATATTTTAGTACCGGTACCAAAATGTATTTCGATACTTTTCGGTACTTCTCTAAACAAGGGGGCCCACAAAAATGGCATTATTGGCTTTATTTTAGCAAAAAATCTTAGGGTACAATAAGCATATGTTTCTTGATGCAATCTAAGAACAATGTTGGCTTTAAATAAAATAGTGAACATACAAAAAAACTTGTCTTTTAGTAGAAAGTAAACAAACAAAGGCTCCTAATTGGTCTGCTGACATATGTATTCTATTTTGTCAAAATTATGAGGGACGAACTGTAAAAAATTATTATTAATCCACTTGTTCATTTGCTGTTAATAACTGGTTACTGTCAGGACTTGGACTATGGCGTGGTTTGTTCTCCTGAGGTGCAAAAGATTTGGACCAGATGTGGCGTGAAGGGGAATACATGATTTATTTTAACACTACAGGTATATATCAAAAAGGAACAAACGAAAAGCGCGCACAATGGCGGAGGTACAAAATTAGGCTATTGAAAACAAAACTTGCACATAGGCAGAAACTGTGAACAATAAAACAAAAACACTAACTGTGGCATTAATAAACAAAGACTTACTTGGCATGGACTATGAAGTGCGCTGAGGTAAACAGAGTGTGACAGGGGTATGAATCCGGATGTCGCCAGAAAGACAAACTGAAAACAATTAACTTAAATACTACAGACATAATTAGTGAAAACAGGTGCGTGACTCAAAACGTGAAACAGGTGCGTGACGTGACAGGTGAAAACTAATGGGTTGCTATGGTGACAAACAAGAGTGCACAATGAGTCCAAACGTGGAACAGGTGAAACTAATGGGTAACTATGGAAACAAGACAAGGGAGTGAAAAGCCAGAAACTAAAGAGTCCAATAACTGAACAAAACAAAACATGACTAAAACAAAACATGATTACACAGACATGACAGTTACTTTCCATTTCAACATGTTCTATCTACACTTCTGTTAAAATGTAATAATCACTTATTCTTCTGCTGTTTGGATACTTCACATTAGTTTTGAATTATACCACCAATTTAGGTATCGATTTAAAAAAAGGAAAAAAATATTTTGTGATGATAAAAAAATATATCGATGTAATCATAGTAGTATTGACGAGATGCGCTGTTGTACATGGTATCATTACAGTGGATGTCAGGTGTAGATCCACCCATGCAATGTGTTTACATTCAGGGTGTTAGCTTGCTGTTAGCGGTGAGCTATTGTATCCTGAAGCATGTTTAGCTATTCCTCGTCTTGCAGGTATGATACTTGTAAGAAACTTACTTTATTTGTCGCCATGGAGGCGAGGGTTAGTGATTTCGAAGTAGCTAAAACACTCCCGACTACAGATGGACGTTTGCCGCTAGCTAGCTAGCCATGTCTTAAAGCACCTCTTCCTGAGGGCATTTCAGTGTTTTATCTTCACCTTTATTGTTAGTTTTTAGACCAAAATGCGTCCGTTCTTCCTTTTCTGTCTACACACTGTGTCTGCTTGTAAGTACTCCGTGACTGTGCGCTGCCGAACATGCTCGTCTGCTCACAAAACCAGCAATGACATGACGTGACGAAATCCGTCATGCCTGGGAACCGATAATTTTCAAATATAGTATAGTACCGTTTTTGATTCATTAGTACCACGATGCTATACCAGTACCGGTATACCGTACAACCCTAATACCATCCCAACAGTGAAGCATGGTGGTAGAAGCATTATGCTGTGGTGAAATATTTAGCGGCAGGAACTGGGAGACGAGTCAGGATAGAGGAAAAGATGAATGCAGCAATGTACGGAGACATCCTGGATGAAAACCTAGCTCCAGATTACTCTTGAACTCAGACCAGGGCAACGGTTCATCTTTTACACAGCCAAGATATCAAAGCCATGGCTTCAGCACAACTCTGTTAATGTTTTTGAGTGGCCCCGCCGGAGCCCAGACTTGAATCCCATTGAATATCTATGGAGAGATCTGAAAATGGCTTTGCAGCAACGCTTCC
Organism: Nerophis lumbriciformis; assembly: GCF_033978685.3. NCBI lineage: Eukaryota > Metazoa > Chordata > Actinopteri > Syngnathiformes > Syngnathidae > Nerophis > Nerophis lumbriciformis. Next base: position 33,871,256 of record NC_084561.2, read on the forward strand.
TATTCAACCTGTTGGAGCTTAAGAGGTGCTGCAAAGAGTAATTGGCGAAATTGCCTAAGATAGGTGTGCCAAGCTTCCATCCATCCATCCATCCATCTTCTTCCGCTTATCCGTGGTCGGGTCCAAGACTTCCCTCTCCCCAGCCACTTCATCCAGCTCCTGCCGGGGGATCTCGAGGCGTTACCCAAGCCAGCCGGGAGACATAGTCTTCCCAACGTGTCCGGGGTCTTCCCCGTGGCCTCCTACCGGTCGGACATGCCCTAAACACCTCCCGAGGGAGGCGTTCGGGTTCCTGACCAGATGCCCGAACCGCCTCATTTGGCTCCTCTCGATGTAGACGAGCAGCTGCTTTACTTTGAGCTCCTCCTGGATGGCAGAGCTTCTCACCCTATCTCTAAGGGAGAGCCCCGACATCCGGGGGAGGAAATTTTGGCCGCTTGTACCCATGATCTTGTCCTTTCGGTCATAACCCAAAGCTCATGACCATAGTTGAGGATGAGAACGTAGATCGACCGGTAAATTGAGAGCTTTGCCTTCCGACTCAGCTCCTTCTTCCCCACAACGGATCGATAAAACGTTCGCATTACTGAAGACGCCACACCGATCCGCCTGTCGATCTCACGACCCACTCTTCCCTCACTCGTGAACAAGACTCCGAGGTACTTGAACTCCTCCACATGGAGACATCGTACGGAGACATCCTGGATGAAAACCTAGCTCCAGATTACTCTTGAACTCAGACTGGGGCAACGGTTCATCTTTCAGCAGGACAAAAATGTATGTATTCTATTTTGGATTAAGGCTGTAACATAGCAAAATGTGGACAACGTGAAGCGCTGTAAATACTTCCAGGATGCACTGTAGATGTATGTTGTACTTAGACTGAAAGAATCAAAACGTATTATTGAATCCAGAAGCTCATTTAATATGCTGCTCCATATATTGATCCAGCAGCTTAGAGAGGCTGACTGAAATAGAAGAATAGCTGATGGAGGTCAAGAAGGCAAAGTAAATGAAAGGTTCGAAGGGGAGAGATGAGTTAACTGATTTTTTGAGAGAGGGAGGAGATAAGAGCTTTGGAGATTAGGTTATTTGTGTGTGTGTGTGTGTGTGTGTGTGTGTGTGTGTGTGTGTGTGTGTGTGTGTGTGTGTGTGTGTGTGTGTGTGTGTGTGTGTGTGTGTGAGAGAGAAAGAGCGAGCCGTGTGAGCACTATGGAGACTCTTAGACTTGATAAAAGTAGTGAGAATAGAGAGCAGACAAAGTACATCAATATAAGCCTCTGTGGAGTTGTTCCCTGGGAAAGAAGATTAGGTGACTGTTAGGTTATCTGCAACCAGACTACTGTATCACACTGCATGACACACAACACACGCTTATACACAAAAACACATTGTGTTATCATCATAGTTGAATTCATACCGTGCAGTGTGCCAAAACACTGACTCCGGTCAAACAGATGGACCACGGTGAAGGAACCCACTTGGTGCAGCGTGCCAGAAATAGTCTCACGACAACAACAGCCTTAACCGTTTGGCACTGTATTAAAGGTTTCCCCAGCAGATTAAGTCAACTCCAACTGAAGAGTATACTGTACCACAAACACTGGTGATCATCTATCACTGTCTCATATTTTTTAACAAATAAAGGTTTGCGTGTGCTAAAACATGTGCAACCATGATAGCACACACAATGCTGATATAGTATACTTGTGCAATTGCATCTCAAATTAGGAAAATAGAGATAGTAATCCATTTAGCGTGTCTGACTTCATGTGTACACATAATTTATATTATATATATATAATAACGTCCTGGGCATGACGTTAAAGTGCATCTGGCAGCGGAGGCTCCTCTATGGAGTCTTGGGGGGCTTGGAGGTTTACGCCTTTACTACTGTTACCCCAGGTGGCCCTTGGCAAAGGCCTAGTACCTGACTTCCCCCTAGCCAGGGATACGGTGAAAACCTCAACGGCGGAGCAGGCGGAAGATGGTAGATGTAAGAACTACCACAACGGCTGCGATGGCGGAATTAGGCACCCCCACATCCATGTGAGCCCAGTTATGGGGAAATAACGACCCAAGACCTCAATGGTAGAACACGCGGAGGATGATTGCTAACCCTATGGAGCGTCACAACGGCTGCGATGGCGGATGAAGGCTGCAGCAAAAAAGTGTCCCCAGTTGTCTTAGACTCCATTCCACTGGACCCTGACCCGTATCTGTCAATGGTCGTGTGGTAACTGTCTGTGCACCAGTCTCCCCACGTTAAGCAAAGTCATGCACAGGCATCCTCCATAAAGGGATACCCCCTACCAGGAGGATCATCATACTCGCTTCGAGTGACCGCCGATGATGATGACACATAATTTGTGCTGATTATCAGATCCACCACTATATTGGGAGGTAGAGATTCAAATATAACTTCAGAGGAACCACCACCCCGGTCTGCCAATCCGGAGGCACTTCCCCCGATGTTCACGCAATGTTGCAGAGTCTTGTCAACCAAGACAGCTGCAGTCGAGGTCAGCAGCACACCATCCTCACCATACACGGTGTTGACAGTGCACTGCTTCCCCTCCCTGAGGCTGCGGATGATGGTCCAGAATCGCTTCGAAGCGATTTTTCATGGCTTCCCCGAACTCCTCCCATGTCCAAGTTTCTGCCTCTGTGACCGCTGAAGCCGCACACCGCTTGGCCTGTCGGTACCTGTCCGCTGCCTCCGGAGTCCCATGAGCCAAAAGGACGCGATAGGACTCTTTTTTTCAGCTTGATTACCTCCACGACAGGCACCAACCACCTTGCGGCCACAGCTCCAATCAACCGCCTCGACAATAGAGGTAGGGAACATGGTACACTCGGACTCAATGTCCAGCGCCTCCCTCGTGACATATTCAAAGTTCTTCCGGCGGTGGGAATTGAAACTCTCTCTGACAGGAGACTCTGCTAGACGTTCCCAGCAGACCTGCACAATGTGTTTGGGCCTGCCAGGTCTGTCCGGCATCCTCCACCACCATCGGAGCCAACTCACCACCATGTGGTGATCGGTAGAAGGCTCCGCCCATCTCTTCACCCGAGTGTCCAAAACATGAGACCGCAAATCTGATGACACAACTACAAAGTCAATCATGGAACTGCGGTCAGGGGTGTCCTGGTGCCAAGTGCACATATGGACACCCTTATGTTTGAACATTGTGTTTGTTATGGACAATCTGTGACGAGCACAAAAGTCCAATAACAAGACACCCTTCGGGTTCAGATCCGGGCAGCCATTCTTCCCAATCATGCCTCTCTAGGTCTCACTGACGTTGCCCACATGAGCGTTGAAGTCACCCAGCAGATTAAAGGAATTACCCAAGGGATCACTCTCCAATAGTCCCTTGAGAGAATCCAAAAAGAGTGGGTACTCTGAACTGCTGTTTGGTGCGTAAGCACAAACAACAGCCAGGACCTGTCCCCCCCACCCGAAGGTGGAGGGAAGCTACCCTCTCGTCTCCTGGGTTAAAGTCCAACGTGCAGGCTTTGAGGGGTTCAACAAGAATTGCCACCCCGGCCCATCGCCTCTCACTACGTGCAACACCAGTGTGGAAGAGAGTCCATCCCCTCTCGAGGGAACTGGTTCCAGAGCCCTTACTGTGCGTCAAAGTGAGTCTGATTATATCTAGCCGGAACTTTTTCACCTCGTGCACCAGCTGCTCCCCCCCCCCCCCCCCCCCCCGGCGAGTCAATGTTCCACGTCCCAAGAGCTAACTTATGTAGCCGAGGATCTGACCGCCAAGTGCCCTGTTTTTGACTGCCGCCGAGCTCACATCTCACCCGACCTCTATGGCCCTTCCCATGAGTGGTCAGCCCATTGGAGGGGGGACCCATGTTGCCTCTTCGGGCTGTGCCCGGCCGGGTGCCATGGGGACAGGCTCGGCCACTATGGCTCCCCACCTGCAGGCCTGGCTCCAGATGGGGGTTCCTGTGACCTGCGTCCGGGCAAGGAAAATCTGAGTCCTTGGTTTTTCTTTTTCATCGAGGTCTTCATAATAAATAATTGTGTTTTCAATTTATGTTACGTTCCCTGATGGCTCAGTGTCTAGGGACTATAGGGGAACGCAACATAAAAGTTTATAAACCAAATGATTAATTGGGGGGATTCTTTTTCTGACATGCGGTGTGGAACTTTGAGAGACACTACTTTGTCTTTGGCACTATCTTGTTTGGTAATCATTTTTGTTAAGCTTTTTGCTACACTTGTGCCACCTGTTGTTTTTTTTGTCTTCATTTTTCTGGACCTTTCAACTTTAGTAAGTATATGCAGCCTAGTCTTGGGAAAGGTAAGACAGAGGCCTCTATACACTACACACGTAGCATTTGTTTGTGTATAGAGACACCAGGCTTAGTGGTGGCTGTCACCCTTGTATGTTTTGGACCCCCTCTTTGGCTAGAGTAGATAGGTAGGTTTTTGATTTGTGCTAATTAAATAGCTTCAGTTAGTCAGCTTACCTATTCTTTTCTAGAGGTGTATTTTGGTATGTTTTGTTCATTTCTTTGACAGCACCTGTATTCCCAAGCTAGGCTAGTGTTGTGTCTTATTGTACACAACACTCCTTGGTTACTTTTCAATAACACTAATTTTTGTTTTCAATTCTTGGTTTCAGTGTCTTTTTTACAACTCATTTGGTTTATACACTTTTATGTTGCGTTCCCCTATAGTCCCTAGACGCTGAGCCATCAGGGAATGTAACAGTAAACAAAAATAATCTTAATTATTAGTTTGGCCATAATCGTGCATCCCTATGTATGAGACTAGATCTCATATATGATCATTATTTGTATTTATATGGACAAAAAGTGCATTTATGTCTTATGGCCATAAGGTGCCATCTTTTCACATTTATTTTTATCTTTTCATGTTATTATTTTGTTTCTGCCATATTACTTTGTTAATAATGCTTGTGTTGTTTTCATGTGAACATTCAATTTCTACTTGAGGTCCATGAAACACAGTATCCTTATCAACAATAATGTTTCTTCTACAAAATAAATCATTTAGATTTTTTTTTGAATGATACAACTTGGTTAAAAGATTTCAGGGTATGTACTTTTTGAAACTATTGAGCACATTTAAAAATAGCGCAATAATAATAACCGTGATAAGAAATGTTCATACCGTGACATCCTAATAGGTAGCTTAAACAGTTGATCCTAAACTGTTCGAATCCTTCAGTATATCCCAGCCATATTTTGTGTTGCCAATTCCTCAGAAAAGTAGCTAAAAGTGGCTAGATGACCTCATCTGCAAGATTTTTTGCAATGGATGCTGTAGATAAAAAAATTTATAAAAAAAAATATATAAGTATGATTACAACTACAAATTAACTTTCTTATTTTACACACCTTGTCTGTGTGTATGTATCTCTGTGACAAAAGTTACTTATTTCTTCACTGTTATGTTAAGCTAATAGAAATCACCGCATTGTTCCAATTCCATCGTTCATGTTAATGAGCCAGTCATTTGATTTGGTTTGTTAGTGAATATCACAACCCTCCATTCTTTTGATCCAATTTGATACACTCACATTTAACAATGCAGAACGAAACTGATTAAGTCCCTTTGGGACAGAGGACCCTATTGTATTTCTAGTGTTTTATTATTATACCGCCGCCTCTTTGAGCTGTAATTTGACCCCCTTAACATGCTTCAAAACTCACCAAATTGGACACACACATCAGGACTGGCAAAAATTGCGATCTAATCAAAAAACCAAACCCCAAAACTCAAAATTGCGCTCTGGCGCCCCCTAGGAAGAAAACACAGACACAACTGCCTGTAACTCCCAGTAGAAATGTCGTAGAGACATGAAACAAAAACCTCTATGTAGGTCTCACTTAGACTTATATTTCATACACTGACAACCCCCAGCAAAAATCAACAGGAAGTTTGCAATTCCCCTTTCAAATCAAAAGTTGTGTAAAAACAGTCACCTTTTTTCAAACATTATGTCCTCTCAGAGCGTTTGTCGTGTCGGCTTCAAATTAGCACAGGAGAGACATTGAACCCTTCTGATTAAAAGTTGATGAAAGAAGTTTAATACTGCTCCGGTTTGGATTTTATGAGCCCTCAAAGTCGGTCCCGTCCATCGCGGCTTGCAGCTTTAATTATTATTATTTTTTTTTTAATCAAAATCCATCCATCCATCCATCCATTTTCTTCCGCTTATCCGAAGTGGGGTTGGGGGGGCAGCAGCCTAAGCAGAAAAGCCCAGACTTTCCTCTCCCCAGCCACTTTGTCCAGCTCCTCCCGGGGCATCCCGAGGCGTTCCCAGGGCAGCCGGGAGATATAGTCTTCTTAACGTGTCCAAGTCCACAAAGCACATGGAGACTGGTTGGGCAAACTCCCATGCATCCTCAAGGACCCTGCTGAGAGTTTAGAGCTGGTGTACCGTTCCACGACCAGGATGAAAACCACAATGTTCCTCCTGAATCCGAGGTTCCACTATCCGGCAGAGCCTCCTCTCCAGTACACCTGAATAGATTTTACCGGGAAGGCTGAGGAGTGTGATCCCACGATAGTTGCAACACACTCTCCGGTTCCCCTTCTTAATGAGAGGAACCACCACCCCGGTCTGCCAATCCAGAGATATCGCCCCCGATGTAGATTCTTGTCCACCAAGACAGCCCCACAGCATCCAGAGCCTTAAGGAACTCCGGGCAGATCTCATCCATCCCCGGGGCCTTGCCACCAAGGAGCTTTTTAACTACCTCGGCAACCTTAGCCCCAGAAATAGGAGAGCCCACCACAGATTCCCCAGGCACTGCTTCCTCATAGGAAGACGTGTTGGTGGGATTGAGGAGGTCTTCAAAGTATTCCCTCCACTGATCCAGAACATCCGCAGTCAAGGTCAGCAGCACACCATCCTCACCATACCACACCATTCCTGAGGCGGCGGATGGTGGTCCAGAATCGCATAGAAGCCGTCCAAAAGTCGTTTTCCATGGCTTACCCGAATTCCTCCCATGTCCAAGTTTTTGCCTCCGCGACCGCCTAAGCCACACACCTCTTGGCCTGTCGGTATCTGTCAGTTGCCTCTGGAGTCCCATGAGCCAAAAGGACCCGATAGGACTCTTTCTTCAGCTTGACGGCATCCCTCACCGCTGGTGTTGGTTGGTTAGTTAGGGGACGGCGTGGCGCAGTTGGGAGAGTAGCCGTACCAGCAACCTGAGGGTTCTTGGTTCGATCCCCACCTTCTACCAACCTCGTCACGTCCTTCACCCTTGCTCCTGATGGGTCGTGGTTAGGGCCTTGCATGGCAGCTCCCGCCATCAGTGTGTGAATGTGTGTGTGAATGGGTGAGTGTCAAAGCGCTTTGAGTACCTTGAAGGTAGACAAGCTCTATACAAGTATAACCCATTTACCATTTGGTTGGTCGGAAATAAATGTTGCTCAAATATCATAGAGCACCTTCTATTTATATTCAGTGTATCACACTCATGTCACTCATATGATGTATGTGGCTTGCGTGACCTCTGAGACAAGTGATCTCTACAGACGGTTTACACTTGATCTCTACATTCACACACATTCACAAAAGTCACATGATCGCAAAGATTATCCCCTTCACTTCATTCCGCATCGCCGTAATCAGTCATGGCTTAATACAGGCAGATATACGGAGGAAGAGAGGGATCAAGATACGTAGGTGATATGTAGTGAGCGATCAGTGCTCTAGCACGCAGTAATGCGTTATATGGAAATGTGTGTGTGTGTGTGCATGTGTGCGTGTGTGCGTGTGTGTGTGTGTGTGTGTGTGTGTGTGTGTGTGTGTGTGTGTGTGTGTGTGTGTGTGTGTGTGTTTGTTTGTTCTTGTATTTCTACCCTTCTTGAAACATCAACAAGGAAATGTACCTTCCATATGAGGACCGGTGAACAAGTTAGGACCGAAATCATGGTCCCAATACGGAAAACCATTGCATCTAATAGAGAATGTCTCATTTGCACCCCTGGTGGTGAAATCTATCAAAATTAGGGTGGTCCCAAAAAAGAGGGATTTTTCAAATTGACTGTGTGTCGGTTTTGAAAGTGCTCCCCCTCTGGTCAACATATGAAATAACAAGTGTGTGTAAGAAATTGAAATGCACCCCCTTTGGCCAACATTTATTTAAAAAAATGAATAAATATATATATATATATATATATATATATATAGAGACATACTGTAATAACTTGAAGTAAATAATGAAGATTATAAACCAAATACAAACAAAAAAATAAATACATAAATAAATTAACGAAAAGCAGTCTTTTTCTCACGTGTCGACTTTTTTCTTATAAAGTTGGGAACAATTTCTCATATTCTTTCTGTTTCTGTAATATTGCAATATTTTCTCGTAAAATTATTACTTTTTTATGTTTATGTGTCATATAAAATTCTGACTTTTATCACAATATTGCCAAGTAAAATTCCGATTATTATTATAATGTTGCAATTTTGTCGAGTAAAATTACTAGTTTTTTCATAAAATTGCCCAAATTTTAAGCTTTTCTTGTAAAATTGCAGCTGTTATTGAGTAAAATTCCAATTTGTATCATAATATTGCACAAATGTTCAGTTTTTCTTGTAAAATGTTGACTTCCGTTGAATAAAATGACGACTTTCATTATAGTACTGCCAAAAAGTTAACTTTTTCTTGTGAAATTGTGACCTTTTTCTTGTGAAATTCCAACTCATTTTTCACAGCAAGCTTTTTTAGATTTGCATAGTCTGTCTATCTGTGTTGGCCCTGTGATGAGGTGGCGACTTGTCCAGGGTGTACCCCGCCTTCCGCCCGATTGTAGCTGAGATAGGCTCCAGCGCCCCCCCGCGACCCCGAAGGGATTAAGCGGTAGAAAATGGATGGATGGATAGTATGTATATATTACTAACGTTGTAAATACAAATCTTTATATATCTAGAAAGGGTGGTCCTAAAGAAGTAGGCATTTTTCGAAACAGCTGTGTCAGAACTGTTTCTAGATGCTGCCAGTTCCATGAAGGCATATTTTGCAATCCCTAAATGTTGATATTTACTTCCGCGGATAGGTAATAAGTCCTGAAAATTACAGAAGAAAATCAAATCTTGATCAATTTGTCTTCCAAAATTAGATTACTGCAAAGTCAAACAAAAAAGGAAACACATTAAGATACACTTTAATGTACAAAGACATGCTAAATCAGCAATACAGCATGTAAAAAAATGTATATTTGCTGCCGATGTTACTAGGTTCATAAAGCGCAACCTAAACTTATACCCAAAGACAACATTTTAGATATGCATCACACCTCTACAAGTACAACAGGGGGGAATAGACGAGGATATGAAGTTTGAAGATTTTGTCATTTGTTGTTGAGAAAAAAAGAAATAAAAGTCCATCCATCCATCCATTTTCTACCGCTTATTCCCTTCGGGGTCGCGGGGGGTGCTGGAGCCCATCTCAACTAGTGTTGTTATTAAATATCAACGAGTGTTATTATTAAATTCAAGTTCAATAATAAGTTTGCTTGAATCAAATTAAGAACGTCTAACTACCCTTCGACACTTCATTCAACACAGTCGTCATAACTTCATCCAAGCATTCACACACAGCACCATCTAAACAAGGATAAAGTGATCAAAGAAAAGTACAATTATCATAAATATATATTTGGCAGCATAGAAGAAAGTTATGTACAAGTTTGACTTTTTTATCTCATAGCACAGAACTGTGGTGCGTTCAAAGACCCTCTCTTAAAGTTAGAAACAGGTGTCCCTAGTGTTTAAAGACAGGGGAGACTGAATTAATAATACTGCTTTAATAACAATATCATAATATCATAAAGGGACAAGCGGTAGAAAAGGGATGTATGGATGGAATTACAATTTATATACGGATACAGCACCGTGACACAGTGGTTGGTGCTCATGCCTCACGATAAGAAGGTCCTGGATTCGATTCCTGGGTTCAGGCCAGGGTCTTTCTGTGGGGTTTGCATGTTCCCCCCGTGACTGCGTGGGTTCTCTCTGGGTACTCCGGCTTCCTCCCACCTCCAAAGACATGCACCTGGGG